>NC_142939.1:10710135-10750135 GCF_046866305.1 Octopus bimaculoides | reverse complement strand
CAATATTAATTCTGTACCATACTTTTTTTTTTACTTAGTATTTATGCTGGTGGCTGAAACTCATTTACTATCATCATGGTCAGTCTACAGAGTATTTCTTAACATGAATCTTTTATACGGATGATGAAGATTAGGCAGTATTTTCATTTCAAAGTTTCAGCTCAGAGCTGCGGTCATGCTGATGCACCACCTTCCAAATTTTTATCCATAACAATTGCTATCTATATGTTTTAAATAGAATAAAAATAGAAAATAAAAACAAAGAAATATAATATGAAAATACAGCAATACGTTCTGGATATGTTGCAAATTCCCTCATGGGTGCTTTTCAATCTCCAGTCTATTTCTGTAGATTCTAGTCGTAACCACAGAGAAGGTGGGCAAGATAGACTTAGTCAGAAGACAATAGTTTGTTCTGCTGCAGCTGTTATCAGCTGAGTGTGCATCCATTATAGTGTTCTGGATTGCTTTCCTTCCCTTTTTAAGGTTTTACCGTGTATTTTGAGGGTGATTTGACTGCTATTTTTAGGTAACTGTAATGAAGAAAGCTAACGATATCAGGTGCTGTGTGATATTCTGGATCTGTTGCAGATGCTCTTGTGGGTGTGTTTCAATTTCCTTTTTATTTCTGCATGCAAGCAGAGTCTAATGGTGAAGCTCTGAGAAGGTGGGCAAGGTGAACTTGTCCACCTCCTATCAGAACAAAATAGATCCTGTTCAGCCGTACCTATTATTGGTGGAGTCTGCATTGTTGTATTGTGTTCTAGATTAGTGAGGTTGTTATTGCTGCAGCTATTTCTCTCATCTTCATCAGTTTTACATCCTCTTTCTTTAAGCTGGCATAGGTTAGATGAGACTTACTGAAATAGTATTATAAACTGTTGGATGTTCTTCGTGTAACCAACCCTTATTGTATTTCTAATAAAGTTCTTTGTTTTATTTATTTCACTAGTCTTCATATATGACAAAACTGCCAAGATGTTGGTCATATTGTTTACAAAAGATGTAAACAATGTCACTGATTTTGCTCAAACAATGACACGGTGAAGACAGACACACGCACACTTCTACACATACTAACACACTTGCACATACACACAAAGATATACGTGTGTGTGTGTATGTGTGTGTGCATGACTATCACAATTATTAAAAACCTCACTTATTATTTATAGGAATTTTGGTTGCAACCATTTAATCATTAATATCATAATAATCAACAGCAATAACATAAGATTATAAACAATTGTGAGATACTGGTGCAACAAAGAAGCCTTTATTATAATCTCTTAACCTATCAGAAAGAGCAGCCAAATCACCCTCACGACATACTGAACTGTTTTAAAAGGTGGAGAAAGAGAATGTACTTGTATCTATACTATGTGTGGTTGGTGGATGTGACTAAGTATGACGTTATTTCAGTTTAATGTTCTTTGGTGTTGCTAGAAAGGAGATAGATGAATGAGTGATTTGGGAGGTGATATTCTAAATCTCTGTTATTTTTGAGTCATGTTTCAAGGTGACTTGTGTAGAGTCAGCCTAGCTGCGTGTCTAGGGTGGCTTATGATAGTTTCATTGTTAAACATTGTGATTATCTCATTGTTGGCATCCCTAACCCAGAAGACCAATAATCACAGGTGTTTTAGGTCAAGACCATTACATTTTCTTTTCAAACATAGTGTACCTAGGACAACACTGCTCAATGCATCCGTCTACCTCCACAGATATTACTTCCCAGTACACTGCTGTAACACCACTCCACCTGTGCTGCTATCAACATCTTAATCACTCTGATATCTTTGACCTTTATTAGGTTTATCTATGAGAGACTGCATCAGTCCACCCTCATATCTTCTCCCAGTATACTGTAATGTTACCCCTTTGTACTGTTAACCTCATCCTAATCACTCTGACATCCTTGCCCTTCACTGTTACGGTTAAAACAGACCATACTCATCCATTTTTTCTGGTACATTGCAGCCTTTTCTTTCTGTACTGCCTGTATCATCTTCATCAATCTGGTACCTTCCACCCTTAACTAGGTCTATGTATAAGAGACTGCATCAATCACACTGCATCAGAATGCATCAAACAAACTGCATCAAATAGATTGCATCAGACAGATTCCATTAACCAAACTACATCAGAGAGCATCAATATGCATCAAAAAGACTGCACCAAACAGACGGCATCAAACAAATTGCATCAGACATCAGACTGCATTAATCAGACTGCATTAATCAGACTGCATGAAGTCATCTACATCCCACTTCCTAATACTGTGTGACTTTACCACTGTCTGTCTGTCTGTCTCTCACTCACTCTGTCTCTCTCACTCACTCTGTCTCTCTCTTCCCTGGGCAACTTCTATTTCTCCCCATCACCTCTTGCTGTTATCACATTACCCACCTTTACGCTCGTCTACCTCTGCCATTGCCAATCATTCTTCAACTCACTCCGCTCTACATAATCCTACCTTTCTTTTTCCATCATATATTCATTCCTTCCACTCTCTCACCCATGCTGGTTCTTCTGGTCTTTATGTTTCGAGGGTTATTAGGCTGCTCTTTCTAATAGGTTGAGTGATTATATTGACACTTCAATGTTGTATTATGATGTTCTGGCTGTTTATGAATTTGATGGTATTGTTGTTGTTCTTCATGATGATGGTGATGATAGCGACCACGACAATGATGACGATGATAATTATGATATTAATAATTAAATGGTTGTATTAGAAATTACTGAAAAATTTCTATCAATAATAATTGATGTTGTTGATAATTGTGATGATCTTATTGATGAAGAGTGTAAAGCTGTTGTTGTTATTGATTTTAATGTACTTGTTGTTATTGTAGCTGTTGTTGCAGCTGTTGTTGTTGTGGTTATTGAGTGTGATGTGGATGATGATTGTGGTGATGGAAAAAATGTTTTAGCCTTTTTCATTTTAATTTTGAAATAAAATTGAATGCAATCCAATAAAAAGCAATAAACACTCACCACACACATACACACACACGCACCAACACATATATAGACACAAATATGTTCACACTCACACAACTAATATACATACCCACATATGTATACGTATGCATATAGATATTTGTATACACACACACATGTATATATATTTGTATATACACACACACATATATATATACACACACAGACAGACAAGCGCGTACACACACACACACACACACACACACACACACACAAATACAAAGCCACAAACAGACACATATTCTCGTGGCATCAATATCTATTTTATTTGGCATTAAAAATTCTTTGTTGATTTTAAATCCTAAGAACATTAAGTAAACACAAAAGAAATACCAGTATTATAAAATTATTTTTTCCCCATTTTCATCTACGTAATAATAATATACACACTTCACACCCAATTAATACATACATACATACATACATACATACATACAGCATGATCATCATTATAGTCATTATGTTTATCATGATCACCATCATCTTTATCATCATTTTACATTTGTTTCCATGGGTTGCTATGGGTTGGAGAGGTCATCACATTCTGCCTCCCAAAGTGTAGGTTCAAAATTACTAGTTGGTATGATGCCCTTCCCAATGCCTGCAACTATGTATGCATTTTCTCATAGAGTCAACAATATACATACACACAAAGGCAGTGAGCTGGCAGAAACGTTAGCACGCTGGGCGAAATGCTTAGCGGTATTTCATTTACTGTTAAATTCTGAGTTCAAATTCCGGCGAGGTCGACTTTGCCTTTCATCCTTTCGGGGTCGATAAATTAAGTACCAGTTGCATTCTGGGGTCGATCTAATCGATTTAATCCCATTGTCTGTCCTTGTTTGTCCCCTCTATGTTTAGCCCCTTGTGGGCAATAAAGAAATAAGAAACATTAGTATGATGGGTGAAATATTTAGCAGTATTTCATCTGAAGGTCGACTTTGCCTTTCGTCCTTTCAGGGTTCATAAATTGAGTACCAGTTGCGTACTGCGGTCGACCTAATCCACTGCCCCTCCCCCAAAATTTCAGGCCTTGTACCTAGCATAGAAAAGAATATACATATACACTACTTCTTACCACATACCCCTTCCTGCACCTATATGTATATATATATATATATTTGTATGTGCCCTGCATCAAAATTTGAAATCATGTCATATGGCTATATCTGTGAACGTAGGGAGCTTATTAAGATAGTACTCTTGTGATTAATGAGTCATTTTGACTCTTATTTCTAGCAATGCTGGTACCACTTTGTATATTCTGTCACTGTAGTGACATCTATAAATTTGTCTTTAGGTTGTTACATTACTAATAAGCCACCCACATTATTTAATTATATATATGGCATCGATGACGTTTGGATAGTGCTTTTTACATGTCACTGGCACAGGGAGCCAGATAGGTGGCGCTGGCATCAGCCACAACTACAATTTCCATTTTTTAATTGTGGTTTGATTTGATTTTGATTTTGATGTATGTATGTATATATATATATGATGGTGGTATGTATGCATATATATATATATATATATATATATATATATATACACACACACACAGAAAGAGAGTGATAGACAGTCAGAGAAAAAGAGAGAGAGAGACATAGGTGTGTGGTTAAGAAGTCTGCTTGCTAGTCACATGGTTTCAGATTCAATCCTACTGCACAACATCTTGAGCAAGTTTCTGCTACACAACCTCACCCAACAAAAGCCTTGTCAATAGATTCGGTAAAAGAAACACACTGAGTGTTTGCTTATATTTGTGCTTTGGAATGGTTGTGAGTTACGAGGGCTGTTGTTATTCCTTCTGTCAAAGAACCATCAGCTCCCTACATGCATTTGAAGGCAAGGGTGATAAGAGATCGCTTCCTGGAAAAACTGGTAAGGATTATGGAAAGAAGTGAAATCAGGCTGTGAAAGAAGGTGTCGATAATAGAATTATCTATTTCATGCTAACATGGAAAAACTGGATAAGCAAATGAAGAAATAAATGAATGCATGTACATATGTGTATGCATACATCTGTGTGTGTGTACATGTATATATATGTATACACCAGCATATATATATATATATATAGCTGTAGAAACTCTGCCAAATTAGACTGGAGCCTGGTGTTGCCATCCGGTTTCACCAGTCCTCAGTCAAATCGTCCAACCCATGCTAGCATGGAAAGCGGACGTTAAACGATGATGATGATGATGATATATATATATATATATATATATATATATATATATATATATATATATATATATATATATATATGTATGTATATGTATATATACACCAGTTTGACCTCAGCCCTGAGCTGAAACCAGTAAAAGTAGAAAGATAACAGATACATAATACATATACATATATGTGTGTGTGTACATGTATGTGTGCATATATGTATGTACATACATATACACACACACATGTATATATATGTATATGTGTGTATATGTATATATATGTACACATAGATATATGCATGTATATATATACATATATATATATATATATTTACACCACCTGTCCTCGTCTGTTGTTATTTTTTGTATATTCTCCCATATATATATACATATATATATATATATATATATATATATATATATATATATATATATATATATATGAATATACATTTACACACATGCATATATATATATATATATGTGTGTGTGTGTGTGTGTGTGTGTGTGTGTGTGTGTGTGTGTATTTAAATATGTGCAAAAAGTCTTAATTTTTTTCTTTAATATCTATCTTTGGAAAGTTAATTTACAAAAACAATCAGCTTCTACTTATAAATAAAAGATGCATTGAATGAAATGTTATTTACTACGATGCTGTGTTTGACTGCCTTATGCAAATTAATCAGAGTTATTGCCTGACTGGTTCTCTTCAGCCAGTCTTTTTGGCAAGTTAGGGTCAAAGGGACAAAGGTGTGAGTTTAATAAATGTGAATTTTTTTTTCTTTCTTTTTTTTGAGATCTTTTTTGTTATGAAATAACAGAATAATAATTGGATAAGACAATACAAATATAATCTGAACAATGGAACTAATTTTAAACAAAACTACGTTCATAGTAGATATCTATGTGCGTGTGTGTGTGTGTGTGTGTGTGTGTGTGTGTAGGTATGTATATCACCATCGTCACAGTTTTAAGACTGGAAATGAATATCAATTTGTATAATGGTGACACTTATTTACCACTAATATACAATGTTAAGACAAGGAGATACGCATACACATGCACACATACATACATACACACACACATGCATACACACACACCTACATGCACACGCATACACACACATACACATATTTTTTATTTATTTCTAATACCTATGTGGGACTGAACCTGAAACTGTGTGATTAGGAAGTAAATTTCTCAGCTATACAGCCAAGCCTGCTCCTATGCAGCCATGTAATAGCTAAACATGTTCACCAAAGTTGAATCCATCTATCGCTAGATGTAACTTGTGAATTTAGAGTTATTAACGTATATATTTTACAAATGTAAGTTTTTACAAATACTGAATATTCTTTATATTAAAAAAAACAAATTTCTTTGCTCTTACCCATTTGGTTGATGCCTGCATTTTCACCAAGCTCTCTTAACACTGAGTTACCACTTTGAAATATTGCATAATATGTAGAAAGTTTGAAATCATTCTTTTAGTATTTCATTCATATAAATATAAAGATATTGCAAGCTGTTGCAAGTGAATTAGAGATTTAAAAAAAAAAAAAATTGTAATGCTTAAAATATTTTTACTTACAATTTTATAATTTTTGATTAACAACTAATATATTATCATGGAAAACACTTATTCTTCAGATTTGAGTGATATCTATGAATTTGAATTATTTAAGGAGAAAAAAAAATCGTAAATTTCTCATGTTAAAGAATTATATATATTTTGGTTTTTAGGAGCTTCTTTAAGAATTTCTGATTCTCCTGAAAATGATTTTTATAGGAAAGAACAAGACTATTATAAAAATTTCTTTAAAAACATTTACTACTTGGGAATCAATGCATTTTGTTTCAAAATTATCACATTATTATCTTTTATAGATGTTTATTTTCAGTAAAATATTTATAATTACATATTAATAATTTCTTATTCAATGGAGATTATGTTTCTGAATTTTAAAAAGAAAAAGTACTTTGAAGATGTCGATGGATATGAGTATATAAAAATTAAAGAATAAAGTGCAGAAACAAAAAGGTTATTTATTATCATACATGCCTATATACATGCGTACATTTATATATATATATATATATATATATATATATATATATATATACACACACACATATATATATATATATATATATATATATATATATATATATATATATATATATACATATATATATACATATATATATATATACATATATATATATATATATATATATATATATATATATATATATATATATATATATATATATATATATATATATATATATATGTATATATATATATACATGCATATATACATATATAAATGTATTAGTAATAGGATTCAATAGAATCTAGTCATAAATTTTAAACCCTATATATATGTATGTATGTACACACACATCCACACGTGCATGTACACATGAACCATGCACACACACATACATGCACAAATATATATGATGGGCTCTTTTCAGTCTCTTATTACATATTTCTTTATTGCCCACGTTTTGTTTGCAATGTCCTGTACCCAGATATGCACCTATATATACAGGTAGACGTAGGTATGTACATACCTGTATGTATATATGCATATACTCATTTATTATTTGTTTTATATATATATATATATATATATCTGTGTGTGTGTGTGTGTGTGTGTGTGTGTGTGTGTGTATGTGTGTGTGTTTGTGTTTATGTTTGTTGTCCCACCATTGCTTGACAACTGATGTTGGTGTGTTTACATCCCTGTAACTTAGTGGTTTGGCACAACAGACCGACAGAATAAGTACTAGGTTTACAAAGAATAGGTCCTGGGGTCAATTTGTTTGACTAAAGGTGGTGCTACAACATGGCCACAGTAAAATGACTGAAATAAGTAAAAGAATAGAATATAGACGTTTGTGTGCATGTATAAATATATATATACATATACATACATACATATATGTGTGTGTGTGTGTTTGTACGTATGTATGTAAGTCTGTTGGAAGGTCAATAAACATTGAAATAACAGTGCAAAAATCCCCCAAAATAACAAAGTTTGGTGAATATGGTATTAGTTTGATGCTTGGAAAGTTGAAATGTGGAGTGCCTTAAGCTTAGTCCTTACAGACACTGCTCTTTCCATTCTTCTTTGAGATCTGTTTTGTGTTTGCACAAAAACTTATGTCATTCTATTCTAGAAAGATGTGCTTTGAATAAAAAAGAAAGTTTGAATTATTAGATTCTCGCAGACACACCACGAGTTTCTTGCTTTGTAACATACTACTGCTTAATGAATGATGTATACTGAGCTTTTTTAACAAACTGGATCTTAAACACAATTTATTCTTTTAACTTTTATTTTCTTTACCTGTCTATTGTCTATTACCAACTGTTTTTAATATCTGAACTTAAGAAAAAAACAATCTACGTTTTTGTCACTATTACTATACTTTCTTTCTAGATTTTCATATATTCTTATCTGAAGGTTGCTTATATTTTTTCCTGGATTCAAAGAACTTTTGTTCTTTTCAGCATCAAACTTTCTGTGTTTTGTTATGGTTGTTTCCACTGTATTCATTCAACTAATTAACTTTTATTGAAATTTTTAACTAATATTTTACACTTTTTTACATCCTCTTAAAAAAGTTTATCTGAAATAATTTCATATATTTTTGAACAGCCCACTCTTGGTTTTTTTTTTTATTGAACTCCGTATTTCTCAATTTGTATACTTCATCTGCACACACACACACACACACACACACGCGCGCGCGCGCGTTTGAGGATTAAGACTCATGTGTGAGAATGTATCTGTTGTACATTTGCATGCTGCATGTAATTGAATGCATCATTGCATATGAATCTCTGTGTATGTCCATCAAATATATATTTACATTGAATCATTTTATTTCATTTCAACACATTTTTATCAACCATTTTCAACACATACGTTTTCTTCAATGTTTATTCAATGCATTTCTTATGCCTCTCTTCACACATATATACTTATTAATATCTTTTATGATTCCTTTTTGACGTATTTGTTACAAATTTTATTTATTTCAATATTCTACGCATTTATCTATATACAAAATTCCAGAATTCTATTAGAATCTCTTCTTCTCACCTATCCCTATTCTTCATTCTCTGTTTCTTCTGTAAATTATATATTTTTTGTTTTCTTCTTCGTCTTCTTTAACTCTTCCTATTTCTCCTCCACCTGCTACTTCTTTTCCTTGTCCTTCCTTTCCACTTTTTGTTTTACTCCCCATAGCCTTTTTGCCTTTTCTTTCCGCTCCTTTGTACTCCCCTCCTCCTCTCCTCCCAACTCCTTCTTCACTTTGCTCATTTTTCATGCCAGGAAAATAATAAACAAACAAAAAGAAGGCAATCAGGAGAAGCAATAGGAAGGGGGGGATGGTGTTTCCCTTCCAATCCTTCCCTGTCATCACATCGCTTCCCTTCTCTTCTGTTATCCCTTCTTTTCTTTTTATATTCTTTCATTTCTGCCTCTAACTCCTCCTCTGGCAATTTACTATTTCCTTCTGATTTTGTTTGATATTTTTATAAGTATTTACCGGCATACACCCTTGCAAACATGCACCCTTGCAAACATAAATATATGGGTATCCATCTGCATACCCTTATACACCTACACACACGCATCACACACACATCTCACACATACACATGCATACACACATACATGCACACACACACACATATGGATAGCTAGATATTCATAAATAATTTATTATATGTATATATGTGTGTATGTGTGTATATATATATGGGTGTGTGCATATATATATATATGTATACATACACACATACATATGTATATGTATATATATATGTGTGTGTGTGTTTATGTATATATATATATATGTGTGTGTATGTATATATATATATGTATATATATATATATATACATATACATATATATATATGTATGTATGTATGTATGTATATATATATATATATATATATATATATATATATATATGTATGTATGTATGTATATATATATATATGTATATATATATATATATATATATGTATATATATATATGTATGTATGTATGTATGTGAGTATACTGAACTGAAGTAGTTATTTGGCTGAGATAGCACAGATTTTTAAAAAGTGAGAACTCAATGAGCCTGTTGAGTGAATATGCCTATTATTAGAGAATCTGCCAATTGTTACAATGTTTGAAGCATTTTGGTATCAATTTTGCCAACAGTTGCATAATAGATTGCAACATATCCAGAAAATTGAAGGCACATCAGCACTTTGCCTGCATGTTGAAGATTATACATATCCTACAATTTAGAATTGTTCTTGCTGTGGCTACTTCATGCAGGAAGCACTTTTTGTTCTTTTAAAGAAAATAGAATTAATTTTAGTTTTAACGCAAATTTATTATCCTTAGATCCTGTAAGATTCAGGTTTACACTGCAACTAGTGTAGTAAATTACTTATGCATACATGACACATACATACAGGCATGCACACCCACAGGCAAAGCATTTACACATACATATACACAAATGAATGTAGAGGATACAGTCATGTGTTTATATTAGAATTATGCATGCTGTAACATTCACAGTATGCATTCACACCCAGATAAATGCATACATGCTTAACAACTATAATCTGACTTATTTTTTATCTTTTATTTGTTTCAGGATTGGATTGTAGCCATGCTGGGGCACCACCTTGAAAGGATTTGTTTCGGTCGAATGAATCAATCCCAGTTTATTTTTTAAAATCTGGTTTATTTTTTGGTTTCTTTTGCCAAACTGCTGTTATGGGGACGTAAAAAAAACAATGCCAGTTTTCAAGTATTGGTGACAAAGATACACACACACACACACACACATATATTTCTATATATATATACATATAGATATATACAATGGGCTTCTTTTAGTTTCCATCTACTAAATCTACTTGCAAGGTTATGATCAGCTTGATGCTATAGCAGGAGGCATTTGCCAGAGGTACCATGCATTGGGAGTGAATGCAAGAACATATGACTGAGAAGCAAAGTTCTTACTACACTGCCATGCCGGTACCTTGCCTGTACTTTGCCGGTGCTTTGACTTAGCCATGCAGATACACGAAATATTTTTTTCCTCCTCTAAGCACAAGGCCTGAAATTTTTGAGGAGGGGGCCAGTTGATTAGATTGGCCCCAGTATACAACTGGTACTTAATTTATCAACATTGAAAGGATGAAAGGCAAAGTCGACTTTGCCAGAATTTGAATTCAGAATCTAAAGACAGACGAAATACCACTAAGTATTTCGCCCAGCATGCTAACGTTTCTTATTTCTTTTACTGCCCACAAGGGGCTACATACAGAGGGGACAAACAAGAACAGACAAACGGATTAAGTCGATTATATCGACACAGTTGTTTCTGGAGGACTCGCAGTCACCCATGCATAGCAACTTCACCTCCATGCCACCAATGGTATCCAAGGGAAAAGTAAAGGCCAGTACAGCTTGGCACCAACAACATCGCAACTCATTTCTGCATTCTGAATGAGATGGAGCAACAGGAAATAAAGTGTCTTGCTCAAGAATGCAGTACAGCCCAGTCCAAGAATCACACTTACTACTTTATGATTGTGAGCCCAACACACTAAACACTGGCCCATATATATATATATATATATATATATATATATATATATATATAAATTATAATATATATGCTCTGATTTAAAGTGACATTTATTTAAACACATCCTGTTAAACCAAATCCCAAAACGAAATATTATTTAAACAATTAACTGAAAAATCATGAGCTAACTCCAACTTGAATCAAAACTACATATCAACACTAACATGGCTCCTTGTGCATATATATACATATATATGTATGTGTGTGTCTGTCATATAAGCACTTACATTCATACATACCTGTATATACGCACACACCACACACTCACATATATGTACATATGCCATGAAAATTTACACACATTTATGCATTCATAAAACTTGATTTACATGTTCTCATTCAAATACTCATAAATACTTTTGCACACACATTCTGGATGGCCATAGTGGAAAATGTTCCTTGCTATCATCCATAATTAAAAAAAACATATTTAAAAGAAAGCAATTCATTTTTGAGTGTTTTACTCAATTGTTGATATGGCATTATGAGTTGAATCAAATATTGGTGGACTTCTGGGGATTGCTTATTTTTTTCTTTCCAATAAAATATTACTAGTAATTGTAGTTCATTTCTGATTTATTACCAGTTAACTAATTATTTAATTAGACTTTAACCAACCAATTTAATTAAACTTTGACAAACCAATTAATCAATTAATTAGTTAATTGCTTTGTCAAAAGTCCTTTAATCACACCTTGTGACCTTATCAATGTTCGGTTCCTCAGGCATTTTTTCCCATACTTGTCTGCACTTTCACTCCTTAGTCTTTGCTTGTTTTTCTGAATGAGATTTTAGAGTTGAACTGTGGATAC
Organism: Octopus bimaculoides; assembly: GCF_046866305.1. Lineage (NCBI taxonomy): Eukaryota > Metazoa > Mollusca > Cephalopoda > Octopoda > Octopodidae > Octopus > Octopus bimaculoides. Next base: position 10,737,449 of record NC_142939.1, on the reverse strand, counting down.
AACACAACACTACAATAATTTTTTCTCTACAGTGTTTCTTTATTACTGTTGTTTAAATTCCAGATCAGTCTCAATTGAACAAATCTCTGTTTAACCCTTTAGCATTCAGATTACTTTGTCAAAAATAATGCAGTTTTTATTCACATTCTTTAAAGTTAATCCTGTATTATCTTGTAACTTTGAGATTTCGAAGTCATGATTCATATATCTTTTAACTTTTACTTGTTTCAGTCATTAAACTATGGCCATGCTGGGGCACCACCTTGAAGAATTTTACTCGATTAAATCAACCCTACTACCTATTTTTTTAAAATTCAGGTACTTAATTTATTGTACTCTTTTGTTGAACTGTTAAGTTACAGAGACATAAACACACCAACACTGCTTATCAAGCAGTGGGAGAGGAGCAAACACACACACACATACACACGCACATACACACACACACACACACATGTGTGTACATAGACATATAATTGTGCGGTAATACTTCAAGTAGAAAAGCATTTGATCAACTAAGAGAGTAAAGATAATCTTATAATAAAAAACTACAAATCTTATTAAATGCAGCTACCCAGGATTTCCTGGTCATAATAATAATTTATTCCACCATTAATCAAGTGGAGAATAAGACCATTGCAGTTTTTTAATATTATATATGACATATATATGACAGGCTTCTTTCAGTTTCCATCCACCAAATCCACTCACAAGGTTTTGGTTGACCTGAGGCTGTAGAAAAAGACACTTGTCCAAGATGCCATGCAGTGGGACTGAATTCAGAACTATGTAGTTAGGGAGCAAGCTTCTTTGACATTGTAGGATAGGTGTGAAAGTGCTGATCTGGCCACTTTGAAAATAAAATGGGTAGAATATTTGGGCTGGACATGGCCAGTTTAAATGCTGAAAGGTTAAAGGCATTCACCCATAGTTATACCATCTTTATTTATATGAAGGACTGTACTGAATATAGTAGCGTGGCTTAATGCCCAAAAACCAAATATACCAAGAAGTTAATAAATATTGTTTATATACAACCTAAGAAATCTGTTATGGTTTACTCTCTGACACATGAAACATACCAATACAAATTTAATTTAGACAACTAAGTACAACAACAGTTATAGACAAGCCTACAAAATGCATCACATTCTTCCATTCTTCATTTTTCTTTTTGCCATTTATTTTTAAGCTAATTAAATCTACATTTGATGGAGTGTGACAGTTTTCTCAAGCCAAAAATATACCCATGATTTTATTAAATATATTTTATGAGTTGCATAATCCTTAGGTGTTATGAATGTTGTTATCTTGCCACAAGGCACCTACTATTATGATAGACTTTAACTGTTAATCTCATAATTTTTCATTTACAAATATATTCTATGCTCAGAAATCAGTCCTGTGGTTGCTAATTTCTTTTTTAGGATTTTTTTATTTTCAATTTATTTATTTATATGTTACTTCAGCATTCATATTTTAATAAAACTTAGTATTATTGATATGAGAAAAGCAGAGGATAATGAACATAATAGAATAAAGGAAACATCCGGCCAGCCAGCCACCAAACCAGCCAGCCAGTTGGGAGGCCTGCCATTCATATCCTTTCATTGGTATCACATGGTGCAACTGCTCTTTACAGTGCATCAGCTAACATTAGTCAATGTGTATAATCAACCGAACTACCTGTGCACAGGTTATGAGTTGGAAATCTGCTGTTGGTGTATCATTAATTAAGTTTATTAATACCCACTTTTTTATTCTGCATTATTTGTTGAGAAGTGGAATCAGACAATCTGGGAGTGTTACCTGTCATAGAGTAGAATTCCATACAGATTTACCCCCTAATCACTCATCACCATAACATTATAGCTTGGCATCAATCGAGCCCTTAACGGGGCCTTGGAGTTTAGTGGACTATTAACAGTTTCTATACAGTGTGTATACAAAAAATATTTAACTTTCATAGAGCTCAGGTCACCTAACTGTAAACATGCACCACAAGATAGAAAATAACTTATCAATATAGCAAAAAGCATAACCCTGTTACCAGTCTATTTGATCTGGTCTCACATTAACAGACCACATGGTACTTCTTACAAACAGCTTGGCAAAATAAAGACTATAGACTGCATGGAATTATGCATCAGAGGAATTTACAACACGAGTAACAACTCCTAGTAGTCATAGACCTTAAATACTAATTGATGCAGTTAGCTGTAACCTGGAACAGAACTGAGAGACGCCACAGTAGCCACCCGGATAATATATCCTTCTAAACTCACATTAATATTCGTATATATATATGGGTGCAGGAGCGGGTGTGTGATGAGCGGCTTGCTTACCAACTACATGGTTCCAAGTTCAGTCCCACAGCATGGCATCTTGGGCAAGTGTCTTCTACTATAGCCTCGGGTCGACCAAAGTCTTGTGAATAGATTTGGTAGATGGAAACTGAAAGAAACCCGTCAGATATGTGTGTTTCTGTGTTTGTCCCCCCATCATTGCTTGACAACCGATGTTGGTGTATTTACATCCCCATAACTTTGCATTTCAGCAAAAGAGACTGATTGAATAAGTATCAGTCAACTAAAGGTGGTGCTCCATCATGAGTGCAGTCAAATGACTGAAACGAATAAAAGAAACGAATAAATATATACATACATATATATATATATATATATATATATATATATATATATATATATATATATATATATATATAAAAGTTTGTATAGCAAAATACACTTTCAGAAGTTGACACACAATGGGATAGAACCCAAAACCATGTGGCTCTCTATAGCAAACTTCTTAGCCAACCACACAGCCATGCTTGCACCAATAGTTACGTTTGTATATCTTTTCCTAAAAATACTAAATGCCATCTTAGATCTCATTTTCCAACTATATGTCAACTGCAATGTCAGTTTAATGATCTGTGACTATTTTGGTTGTAATGTTCTATATTTTTGCTACATAAATCATTGAGAAAATGTTACAGTTAATGTTTGCAGCTATAGTAACAATAACAGTAAACATTTTAAGATTTACTTTTACAGCTTTTCCATTCCATTTTCCATGCTAGATGGAAGTGGGGCAGATTTTCTACAGCTGGATGCTCTTCCCATCACCAACATTCACCATTTCTATGCTAGGTGATATTTCCCATTGGTTGGACATGTTTTCACAGAAGAACGAAAATAAATGACATCACTTGCATGATGGTGAGGCTCACAACTATCAAAAGATGTCAAGACAAAGATACCTCAATGTGCACACATATACATCCCAATGCATATACACAAACACACACACACACATACATATATACATACATACTTACATGGTGATTGCTCCATCTTCACAGATGATTGCTGTTCCCTCTCCCTGGTGATGATGATGATGATGATGATATATATATATATATATATATATATATATATATATATATATATATATATATATATATATATATATATATATATATATATATACATATATATCATCATCATCGTTTAACGTCCACTTTCCATGCTGGCATGGGTTGGATGGTTCGACTGAGGACTGGCAAGCCTGTAGGCTGCACCAGGCTCCAACCTGTTCTGCCAAAGTTTCTACAGTTGGATTCCCTTCTTCCTAATGCCAACCATTCTGAGAGTGTAGTGGGTGCTTTTTTGCATACCACTGTCATGGTTGCCAGTCAGAGGGCACTGGCATCGGCCACATTCACACACACATATATATATATATATATATATATATACACACATACAAAGCCTTCTTACAATTTCTGTCAACCAAATCCTCTCACATGGCTTTGGTCTTTCCAGAGTTATAATGTGCCACAAGTTGGTACTGAATGTGATACCATGTGATTGAGAAGCAAATATTTTAACCACATTGCCATACCTGTGTATGTTTTTATTTTATTATATTATTCAATCAAAAATGACCAATCTATCCTTTTGCATTTGATCTTCTGTTCATCAACACCACTCCTATCTTGATTTATAGTTTGGATTCCAAATATCTTTAAATGCAAGACTTGTGGTAGCATGTTTAGGATATATACTCTCTGTAAAGTAGTTAGGATTAGGAAGAGAATGTTGTCATAGAAAACATGCTCAAAATGAAATGCGTGGGAGAGACTTAGGCCTCTGACACATCATAGAGAGCTATAGCTCCAAAGAAGAACAACTCCTCTGACCCATACTACCAGCATGGAAAGTGGTCATGAAATGAAGGGGATAATGATAATGCTGATGATGATGTTGAGGAGGAGGAGGAAGAGGAGAAATAAGTGTATATGGACGATGGTCAAGAGGACGAAAATGGCAACGATGAAGATTAATGATGATGATGATGATGATGACACTAACAACGACGATGATGATGATGATGATGATGACACTAACAACGACGATGATGATGATGATGATGATGACACTAACAACGACGATGATGATGATGATGACGATAATGATGATGACAATAACAACAACAATAATGATGATGATGATGATGAGGAGGAGGAGGAGGAGAGAAAGAGGCAGAGAGGAAGGGAATGAACCCATCAAGCATCGACTTTCCATTAGACTTCTAGTATTGGTAGTGTTGTTCAGTCAGTGGTATCATTGGTGGTGGTGGTGGATGGCTGCAGCAGAGGTGGTGGTGGCAGCAGTGGCAGTGGAGACAGCATGGATGGACGGTGGTGGGAGCGGGGAGATAAAGGAATGCACACGGTAGAATGTGTACCCTGCAAGTGTGTGAGACGACGTCTTCATGCATCTACAGAGAAAGAAAATGAAACCAGTTCCAAGAAAATGGAACCAGAAAATCTAATCAGAATCTCCATTCATGTGAATCACACTTCGAAAGAAATTCAATAAAACAAAAATCAATATTCTTGGATCAGTAAAGACAGAAATCCCCCAAAATTCCCTGAAAAGATTTGAATACAAAGTGAATTCCTCTCGCTTCCTCTCTCCTTTTCTTCTTTCACTCATTCTCCCTACTTCACATCCTTCCTCTCTCTTTCCCTCTCTGTCTGTTTGTCTACCTCTCTCTCTCTCTACATATATATGTATATACATATATATACACACACATACATATATACATATATATATATTATATATATATGTGTGTGTGTATGAATGTCAGTATGTACATGTATATATATATATATATATATATATATAGATGTATGTATATATATATATATATATATATATATATATATATATACATATATACATACATATAAATGTATGTATATATATATATATATCATATATATATATATATACATACATATATATATATATATATATATATATATATATAAATGTATGTATATGTGTGTGTGTGTGTGTTATAGTTTATATATATATAATATATAATATATATATATTATATGTATATATACGTATGTATGTGTATATATATAATATATATTATATATGTATATATTATATATATGTATGTGTATATATATATATATATATATATATATATATATATTGTGGGGGGGGGGGTATGTATCTATATATTTATATGCTGATACGAAATCTAATTTAAAATTATCTCCAAATGATAACTTTCCTCACTAATCTTATTATAAACCTTCTCTTAGACATATTGTCTCCCTGTTTATAGTCACCCTAATCTTAAGTACTTCCTCAGTGGAATGTCTGAAAAATCCAGCTATTGCACCTATCTTAAGAAGAAACCGATCTTCAATTATATTCTGTTTAATTATCTCTCAATCAAGTGTCACTCTCTCACGAAGAAACTCTTTGAAATATTTGCACTCTGTTGTACTTTGCCATCTCATTGGTAATATTTTGCACAACAATCTGCCTTTTTTAAGGCATTTAAGATGCCAAAGCATGGACCCAATACGGAGTTGCAAATGTTCACTCAGTGCAGTGCTATTTATATGGAGGCTACTCTAGATCATTACTCAGTAAATATTACTACAGGGTCTCTTTGCAGTGTTTGATATTGTAAGTATCTACTAATTTGATTTCTAGTGAAGGTTTTTGCTAAGTTCCCTTTTCTCAAAGAACTGAGTGTGTTATGAACACACATTGTCTGAAAGGAGAAGTTGTTCTCCATAAACAATTGTTGTTGGCACTCCGTCGCTTACGACGTCAACGGTTCTAGTTGATCCGATCAACAGAACAGCCAGCTCGTGAAATTAACGTGCAAGTGGCTGAGCACTCCACAGGCACGTGTACCCTTAATGTAGTTCTCGGAGATATTCAGCGTGACACAGTGTGACAAGGCTGACCCTTTGAATTACAGGCACAACAGAAACAGGGAGTAAAAGTGAGAGAAAGTTGTGGTGAAAGAGTACAGCAGGGTTCGTTACCATCCCCTGCCGGAGACTCATGGAACTTTTCGGTGTTTTCGCTCAATAAACACTCACAACGCCCGGTCTGGGAATCGAAACCACGAACCTATGATCACGAGTCTGCTGCCCTAACCACTGGGCCATTGCGCCTCCACTCTCCATAAACAATACACAACAGCAATTAGCATGTTTGTGTTCAAATCTGCTAGAATGTATGAAGAATGAATATATATGACATTGTTTTGATTTTCACTGTTCTTCATGCATGTAATCATTTTTTGTTGGTATGGCGGACATCAGAATGTATCAGTAAATAATTTGTTCACTGATTTCTATAAACAAGAGCCGAAATTCTTGTTTAGATTCATTGATCTGGAAGTAAGTTTGACTGAAGAGACACAGCCTAGTCAACAGACGGTGGTGTCTCATTTGATTCTGAATGGATAGATAAGCTGTTCTCCACAGACAAAATACAATAATTAGCATATTCAGGTTAAAAATCTGTCAGAATGTATTAAGAACCAATACGTACATTATTGTTTTGATTTTTGTTGTTCCTCAGGCACATGACAATCTATGTTTTCTTTCAATTTACTTCCAGAAATTACATCCATCAATAATAATCATTGGAAACAGTATTTAGAACACTATATATCCAAAACATACGCCACACTACAACTAACCACCAGAAATCATTGACTACCTCAGTGTTTTAAAAAAGCTAAACTTATTTTTTAAATAAATTCCAAGTGTTAAAATATTGCTTTCAATTTTTGGCACAAAACTAGGAGGATTAAGGGAAGACTAAGTCAATTAAATCAACCCCAATGTTCAACTGGTATTTATTTTATCAACCCCAAAGCAATGAAAGGCAAAGTCAACCTTGATGGAATTTGAACTCTGAATGTAAAAGATGGACAAAATGCTGCTAAGTATTTTCCCCAGCTTCCTTACGATTCGGTCTGCTCACTGCCTTTTCTGAGCGTTATGAAAAAGATATATACTTTGTAAAAATATACCATACTCTTAGCACTCTGGTTTATCTGTAAAATATTGTAAAACAGTCCACTGAAATCTCACATAGCATAGTAAAAAGAACAGTTGCTGGCTTCCTGTACAATATAAAAGTTTCATAATCGTCATCAATAACATCATTATAGAGGAGAGAATATTTGAACAGAAATCAAGTCAAAACCATATTTATCGGTTTGAAAATTCCTTAGTACAATCATTAATCATCTAATGCTTGTATTGCAAGGAAGTTAGCATAACGATAGCATGAAATTTCAAATTCTCAACTAAATACATATAAATGCTATAACAGACATAATAACAACAACCACAATAGTTAACAACAGCATGTAGTTGTTTTCGTCTTGATAGACCATTCTTTTACACAGAATGAGAAAGTTTTCTCAATAGACAGTTCTTTACAAAAGGCGGAGAATTTTGCCTAGACAAATCTATGTTGTATAATAATAGTTCTTTTGTGTTACTGTTATACCAAACATTTGATGCATGGACAAATTTCAAAGAAAGAAGCTTTAAAAGACTTCCCAGAAAAGTGTTAGGTGTTGTTTTGCCTTACATAAAAGGTAACATATCTTAAAAGGAAGGAAGGCTTACAAACAAGCAAGGAAGACAACTAACCATACAAACAGATAAAAAGTGAAAAATGTAGCCAAAGATTAAAAGTATTAAATGACGTTTGAATTTATTTCTGTAGTTGTGTATGTATGTATGTATGTATGTATGTATGTATGTATGTATGTATGTATGTACGTGAATGTTTGTGTATGTATGCATGAGGTGTGTGTCTGTGTATATACATATATATGTATGAATACGTACATATTTGTGTGTGTGTGTTAATGTTTGTTTTTATGTTAAGTTATTATAATAGCAATTTTACATTATTGTCAAGAAATTCTCAATGCATTTTTGTTGAATATATATTATTCTTTTATAAGAATAGTGTTGACAGTGACTTTGAAGTTTTGGTTTGCTTAGCCTTCATCCATCTATGGTACATCTGGGTTTGTCTTGGCTTTATATAGTCTCTATGCTGACACACCCAAATAAACACACCTGATTGCAAAGTTTTACATTGATGACTGAATCCTGAACAATAGCACAACTCCAACTTTAATTTGTAAAAGCCTTTTTAGTATCTTTTCATCAGAACTTATCCTACAATATAATCAGCGGTCAAATGTGCTCCACTTACCCCAGAAAAAAGAAACTTTACCAGAGACTATATAAAGCCAAGACAAACACAAAAGTGCTACAGTCCAAAAGATAATGCTGTCATCACTATTCTTGTAAAAATATATCATTATAATCACCATCACCATCGTCGTCGTTGTCATCATCATCATCATCATCATCATCATCATTTAACATCTGCTTTTCATGTATGGTTTGACTGAGTGTATGTGTGTGAGAGAGAGAGAGTGTGTGTGTGTGTATATGCACGTGTGTTGAAACATTAGGTTCTCTTAGTGACTACAAATAACAGTAATCTATAGTAATATTGTCAACCACTTTAGCTATTAAGATTGGTATTTCTGAAGGATGAGGATAGTTCCATATCTCTTTATATTGTTTAATCTAAATGCTAAGGAGAAGTTTTAAAATTTATTGTCGTTGTTACTGAAGTGTAGTTGCAGATTATTTTTCTTTTCTTACATTAATGTATTTGGTGCATTTATTTAAGGTATTATTCTCTGTTAGACCACACTCTACCATGAATAAAAATTACCATGTCTTGGCAATGTTGATGGCAAGTAATTATTATCATTTTCATCATTGGTTTCATATGCAAGTTGATGTTTGCTTCAGATGTTTTTTGAAAACAGTTCCTGTTATTAACTAGTCTTGGCTGCTATGACTTTTGAATGTAATAAATTGTAATAAATGCTTCACTCTGTTCTCACTTGAAATAAAGATCTTATTGGTTGCAAATTTATCCCAGCACATATCTATTGTTGTATCAACATCCTCTGGGTGCAATCATTCATATGGTATAATTATGTTATTTGGTTATTGGTTACAGTCCATTTGGTTGGAAGAAGTTGGGTGAGTGTTAGAATGGAATGGTATCAGTGAATGAATAATTCACATCTCTCGTATCTGATTCTAGTACAATATGATTCCATACTATCGCTTTAATGGCCCTTGTTCCTCAGAACTAGTTGATCTAGTGTCACTTCCACTCAAGCCCACTCTGACACAACCATCTTTTCTCCTTTCATCACCTAAGTTCTGCCCAACCCTCAAGACACACACTAAACACTATAGCCAATTCTTCCACTCAGACATTCTCTGGAATTCTTTGTTCATGACTTTCTTGCAAACATCAACTCACAATCATGTAAGAAGAATATTAACAGTATTGACCTTGCCAGTTTTAGAGGGTCTATAATGGTCGTAGGCAGTACCCCTTTCTTTAAACCAATCACAGGCAACTTGCTGTTCATGAGACTTTCTCATTGGTATGTCTAAATGAAAAATTACCTTCAGTTTTTTTTAATAGTATAGCTTACTTGATAATGAGCTGTGTCTTGCCCTCTTCTTGAAAGGGGTTACCCATGCCTACTTTAGATCCAGCAAGTGAAAAAAAAAAGTTTTACTCCTTCAATACACTGTTGTTGTTGGCACTCCATCGCTTATGACGTCGAGGGTTGCAGTTGATCCGATCTACGGAACAGCCTGCTCGTGAAATTAATGTGCAAGTGGCTGAGCACTCCACAGACACGTGTACCCTTAACGTAGTTCTTGGGGATATTCAGGATGACACAGTGTGACAAGGCTGGCCTTTTGAATTACAGGTACAACAGAAACAGGAAGTAAGAGTGAAAAAAAGTTGTGGTGAAAGAGTACAGCAGGGTTCGACACCATCTCCTGCTGGAGCCTCGTGGAGCTTCAGGTGTTTTCGCTCAATAAACACTCACAACTCCCGGTTTGGGAATCGAAACCGTGATCCTATGACCGCAAGTCTGCTGCCCTAACCACTGGGCCATTACGCCTCCACTCTTCAATACACTATGTAAAGCATTATTCAATTTATCATGATCCACTGACTTGAACACTTGCCTAGTTGTCTGCCCTTGAAATCCCCAACTTCTTTTATCAGTTGTTTCAATGCCAAATTTGCTTAACTTAATACTGAAATATATCAAAATTATGTTTAACCTCTTCATATACTTCCATCTTCGATTTTCATACAATTCCTAATAAACTCAAAATATGTATCTCAGTTCATAGATCCATGCAAAATAGTTTTGGGATTTATGTTTGTCATTTTAACCTATCATCATCAGCCATACAATGAAATCTCATATCATACATATTTCATTAATTTCATGGCAGTAGCACTCTTATAGAATACATGTATGGATGTTACAACTTCTATTTTCCTTTTACTTAAAACCTCCCTTTAAAAATCTATAAAAATATGTCTATTTGGAGAAGACAAGAAAACACAGTTGTTGTCTATGCTGCATAAGACACGATGGCAATGTTATTAAGCTGAACCAAAAGTTTTCGGAAATACACTGCAGTAAATTTAGACTATGAATCATCCAACGGAGGGAAAATAAAATCAAAGAATAAATCTGTAAAATTTGGCAATGTACATCATGGAATTTTGAATCAAACAAATTAGCTAAAAGAAACAACTAATTGCTTTCAATTTCACAATTTAGCTTAGCCTATTGTTGTGCTAAGAAGTGCTGTACTGTTTATACTAATTAGACAACAATAATCAATCTCACCTCATCCATCTTAATCATATTGATTTTTTTTCTTTAGCAAGTCCACAACAACAGGTCTTCTATACTCTTCAGACATTTTCCTTAACTTTGATTTATGAATTTTAACCTTCGTTCAGATTCTGAGATCAGATGGAGATCAATTTTGTTCAAGCATAATAGAACGGTAGTAAGGTCATTTCAAGTTGGGTCTGCAACAGAAGTTCTATTTTTACTGAATCTTCTACTTCATTGTTCATACTGGTTATTTTACACAATACTTTAAAGGAATATAACCCCTTTAAAGGATTGTACTCTCCCAGCCCAACTTGTATGCAAAGAAAATGGATCTTTCTCTGCTTTGACTATATGGAGTCAGTTATTTGCTCATCTGAACTACCTGCTCATTGGACAGGAATATAAGCAGTTGAGTTTTCTACTGACATGGGTACTTATTATTTCTTTGTTGTCCACAAGGGGCTAAGCATAGAGGGGACAAACAAGGACAGACTAAGGGATTAAATCGTTTACATCGACCCCAGTGCGTAACTGGCACTTAATTTATCGACCCCGAAAGGATGAAAGGCAAAGTTGACCTTGGCGGAATTTGAACTCAGAACATAATGGCAGACAAAATACTGCTAAGCATTTCACCCGGCGCACAAACGTTTCTGCCAGCTCGCCAACATGGGTACTTATAATGCAGCCCACAGGTAGGATCAGCATGATACAGTGTGTGACAAGTTTGATTCATTGAAGAAACCAGCTGACATTGTTGGTTTGTTTACAACATTGTAACATAACAGTTTGGCACAAGGGTGTGCTGATAAACTAAGTACTACACGTTAAAAAATCTGTCTGATGGGCTTCTGCACAGTTTTCATTTATCAAACTTTACTCACAAGACTTGGATCAGCCTGAGACAATGGCAAAATACACTTTCTCAAAATGACATGCAGTAGGATTGAACCTAGCACCTCATCAATGCCAAACTTACTTAACCATGCATCCCTCAAGCTTAACCCACCTTTAAAATATTTTCTTATTTTCCTCTTTTTACTTGTTTCAGTCAATGGACTGCGACCCTACTGGGGCACTGTCTTGACGTGTCTGGTTAAAACAGATTGACCCTAGTACTAATATTTTAAGTGTGGTACTTACTTTATCAGTTTCTTTTGTGAAACTGCTATGTTACTGGGATGTAAACAAACCAACACCGTTTATTAAGTGGTTGGGGAAACAAGCACAAGCATGAAGACACTTACATATATGTGATGGGCTTTGGTTGAGTCCAACACCCCTAACCACTAAGCCACATGCTTCCATATTTCTCTACAGTAGGCTGGAATCCTATCCAGAGGGAGATTTTTTCAATCCACTTCACACAACTGAAACTAGAGGTAACCAACGGCCTGACAGAGAGTGAAGGGTTGTAAAGGAACAAGAAAATAGTGTATACGTACTTTTAGAAAGGAGCTGTACTATGTACTATTCAGTTTTTCATGAGTAATAATTATGTAGAAGGCATGAATTGAACAGATGCCATTTTATTTATATTTCTTACATTTTATTTCATTACAGATATTTGTAATTTACGTAAATATAACATTTTAAAATAAATGGTTATGTGTTCAAAATAGGAATTTACAATTATTGTATGTACATTACATTAACTTAGAACATGAGCAAAAAAAAAAATGTTTTTGTCAATTTCAACAACATAACATATGCTATTATAGCGACATAACATTATCGTGTAATCTGATATATTGAAAAATAGTCAACTAGATAAAGGTATTAAATTAAAATACTTTTTTTCAAAAAATATTATTACAAATTAGCTTTAGAAATATCTATGAGGAATTTCCTGATTAAATAGCTTAAGTGTAATGTATTATTGTGTAAAAGATTAAGATGTGGAATGATTCATGCAGAGTAGATATGAAATATAAATTTCAATAAAGTTATAAAAACTAAATTAAATAATTATCCAATTGAATTAAGACAAAGTGTTTTTTGTCAGGAAATAAATTAACAAAAGGTGAAAGTATGGCACTGTGGTTAAGATGCTAGCTTTGCAGCCTAAAATTTGGGGTTCAATCCTACTGCATAGCACCTCCAACAAGTGTCTCCTACTGTAGTTCTTGTGCAACCAATGAGTAGATTTGGTAGATGGAAATTGCATGGGAGATTGTCCTATATGTGTGTTTTAATCATATAATGATGATGGTGATGATACATACATATTGGTTGGCACTCCGTCGGTTACAACGATGAGGGTTCCAGTTGATCCAATCAACAGAACAGCCTGTTCGTGAAATTAACGTGCAAATAGCTGAGCACTCCACAGACACGTGTACCCTTAATGTAGTTCTCGAGGAGATTCAGTGTGACAAAGCTGACCCTTTGAATTACAGACACAACAGAAACAGGAAGTAAGAGTGAGAGAAAGTTGTGGTGAAAGAGTACAGCAGGGTTTGCCACCATCCCCTGCCGGAGCCTTGTGGAGCTTTAGGTGTTTTCGCTCAATAAACACTCACAACGCCTGGTCTGGGAATCTAAACCGCGATCCTACGACTGCGAGTCCACTGCCCTAACCACTGGGCCATTGCGCCTCCACACATACATATATATATATACACATACATGCACACATATACACATAAGTATAACTATGTGTGTGCATATAAGTGATTGCATGTTTGCATGTCTATGTCTTGTTTCTAAGCCTGTCTTTATTTTGAGACACTTTAAAAAAACTTATGATTCACTAAAACCTTTCAGGATGGTGTCCCAGCATGGTCATAGTTTTCTTAGTGAAAGTTGAAGTAAAACAGTGAAAGACTAAAGAAAAGAATCTTGAAGAATACATTCATGCAAAAAGAGAAGAAAAAAGAAAGACTGGATAAAGGTTAAAAGTTAAAAAAAAAAGCTATGGTTTATTAATTGCATATAAGGTTAGTCAACTTTCAAATTAATAGGTAGGATGCAGTTAAGAACCTCGGGGAATAAGAAATAAAAGAGAATAGAAGTCTAAGTAGTTCATGTATAATCATCTTCTATTGTAAAAGTGTAACTAGAAAGAAGTAATTATCAGAAAATAAAATATTAAACAAGAGAAACCATATAAAGTTTTCATAGGTATAAGTTGTTTGAACTAGGATTCGTCTTGTAAGAAGAGAGGAAAAAAATGTTATCAGAAAATAATACGAAATATTTATTCTGTTTTGTATTTTTTTTTTTTACTTTGAGATGACTGAGGGCATACATACACACATACATACATACATACATACATACATAAATATGTATGTATATGTGTTTACATATACATATATATTATATATAGATGTATGTGTATGTAAACACATATACATATATATTGTATATTTATATATATTCATATATATATACATCATTATATATGTATATATATATATATATATATATATATATATATATATACACACATATATATGTATATGTGTACATACAAACACACAAATGAGTGTCCATATGTATTTATATACATATATGCAGGAATATATGTGTATATATATATTCATATGTTTGCATATATGTAAAGATATATATGTGTGTGTCCATGAATGTATGTTTGTATTTATGTATGTATGTAACTTTTTTTCTTTTCATACCCAAATTCCTTTTTTAATTTTTTTTCCAACTTAGTTATCTCTAAACAGTTTCTTAAATAACTGAGTTCACTTCAACTCATGTCTATTCTCTCTAGAATTTACCAATTGATCAAACCTAATAGAACATTAGATTACGTACACACATGTGCACATGCATGCACACACACACACACACACACACATATGTGTATGTGTGTATATATATGTGTATATATATATATATATATATATATATATATATATATATATATATATATATATACATATATATATATTATCCTTACCTTAGATATCCATTTCATATTAAAAAAATCTATTTTCTTTCGTATTTGGAATAAATTCTTATGATCTATTCCTTGAGAACCGTCTTAATTTTTTCAATCCAGTCAATTTTTCAAATTCTAAATTTTTAAAATCCTGTTGAATTTAGTTATAAATATTTGGTGAGTTCACTGCATTAGAAGATGGTTCTTTGTGAACCCAATCCTCCAGCTACTTGCAATTCAGGCATTGGAACGAACTTTTATACATGGTTGAAATCGCAGTAAAATTTCCTTCAAAACATGCACTACAACCTTAAAAAGGTTAGGGCAAGTCATTGAATATTCTAGTTTGAAATGCATGGATTTGAATAAAAAATAAGATGATCCAAACAGGAATGCTTTTGATCATTTTGATTATACATGTGTTGAATCATGGTTGACACAAAACCAAATAAATCCCAGCTTGCTTTGATTTCAATCTGGAGAATTTACACTTCACTTGGGCTGTTAATATTCCTCAAAAAGGTAATAACAACACAACTACCTCACTAAAAATGTTTACATCCATTCTCCCCGTAGAGAAATCAATAGGAAAGCACTCTGCTTTACAAATCTGATATAAATTCGTTTTGCTCCCCTTTCATGTTGCTAAAGACTGTCTTTTTATTAACTTGTTCCCTATTTCTGACAATAATGCTTGTTAAACCTTCCTAAGGCTCTTATTTATTTGAAAATCATTTTATAAATAATCTACAAATCATATTATGTCATAAAATTGTAAATGTCCTCCGGGCCCTCAGCAGATTTTACGGTTTGTTGGTTGCTTAGCTCCAGCTTCATGACACAAAATGATAGCAGAATAAATTTTTCTTTGAATTAGGTATGAGTCTTTTTAAGTATCGTTCCTCGAACTATTTTTTGCACCCTGCTTCATCATCATCATCATCATCGTTTAACGTCCGCTTTCCATGCTAGCATGGGTTGGACGATTTGACTGAGGACTGGTGAAACCGGATGGCAACACCAGGCTCCAGTCTGATTTGGCAGAGTTTCTACAGCTGGATGCCCTTCCTAACGCCAACCACTCAGAGAGTGTAGTGGGTGCTTTTACGTGTCACCCGCACGAAAACGGCCACGCTCGAAATGGTGTCTTTTATGTGCCACCCGCACAAGCCAGTCCAGGGGCACTGGCAACGATCTCGCTCGAAAATCCTACAGGAGCCAGTCAGGCGGTACTGGCAACGGCCACGCTCAAAATGGTGCATCTCATGTGCCACCCGCACAAGAACCAGTCCAGGGGCACTGGCAACGATCTTACTTGGCTTGCCGGGTCTTCTCACGCACAGCCCATTTCCAAAGGTCTCGGTCCGTAGTCATCGCCTCGGTGAGGCCCAATGTACGAAGGTCTTGCCTCACCACCTCAGCCCAGGTCTTCCTGGGCCTAGTGAAAATGTGACTTTAAGATTTAAATGGAATACTCAAATACACTACACAACAACTGTGATGAAGTAATACTCTCTTATGCTTTTATTAGTTTCAATTCCTAATTCTATGTGCCAAAGTCACATCTTCATGCAACCAAGATAGCTACACATATTCTGCGATAAAAGATCACAAAAATATTCTTCATTGGTGTTGTGTGACTTATCTCCTCAAAAGCAAAGAGGCATGATCTCTGTACAGATTAACATCATCTCAATTCATTATCTTAAATATGAAGGGCATGTAACCAACATCAGTTTTGTCAGTCTCAGAAGGGCCATGCATTTACTTGTGATGATAGCAGATCAAGGTATGGAACTATGTTATGTGCAATGTGCATTGAACGAGTTTAGTGTAAAAATAGAGTGAGATTTTCAAATATGTTTGGAAGTAAAGAAAATAGTGTAGGAGGTGTCTTCCTATTGAATAAAATAAATTTGTTTTGTAGATACATCTAGTAACTATTTCAGTTCTAAAATTCAGATAGCTTTTATGGTTTTTCAAGTTTATGAGGATGGATATATTGGGATATATCTTCTTTCTGTTACACAATATATACATGGATGTATACATAAATATTATTATGTATGCATGCACTAGACTTGCCTTCAATCAACATGCACTATCTCTTGGATGGCAGACTCTTCAATCTCTCATGTCTCGACACAAAGACAAGGACTTCCGCCATTTCAGTCTGTGAGATGCAGTATGCTGATGACAATGCCACCTTGAACCGGATCACAGATGGCCTACAAAAGACAGCCAATCTTTACAACATGGCTTACAAATGCTTCAGGATGCAGGTAAACACATTAAAGACCAAGACCCTGATCCAACCTGCACCAGGCCAGAACAGTCCACCTACAAACATTAGCATCAACGGCCAACCCCCAGAAGAAGTTGAACACTTCTCATACTCTGGGAGTATCCTTTCAAAGATACCCACTTGTGAAAAAGACATGGAGCACCAGATCAGAGCAATCCACTCCACCTTCAGTAGATTCAGCTGTGTAGTCTTCAGTCATGCGCTGACCATCCAGACAAAGATCATGGTCTTCCATGCCATTCTCCTGCCAACTCTTCTCTAGACATGTGAGACTTGGACACTGTACTGCAGTGACTTCAAGTACCTTGAATGCTTCCAGCAATCCAAGCTATGACAGATCTTCAACATACGGATTTCTTTCTCTATTGGAAAGAAATCTTGAAATAAAACTGAACAATGACATACATACATACATACATTCATACATACATACGTGCATTTATGTTCATTTATATGTGTGTGTATGTATACATATGCATATCACAGTAGCTTTCTGGGTTTATAAAATAACAAAGTCCAAAATTATTTTTCCCAGCAACTCAGCAGATTAATAACTAAATATAAAAAGAGAATGCAAATATTTTTGAATGTGTATTCTAGATTTACACAGAATGCAGAAGTCACAAACATTTGTACTACTGGAGAGAATGTGTGAAGATAGGTTTTGTGTAAATAAATATATGTATAATGTGTGTATGTGTGTGTATAAATATGCATATAACTATAAGAATGTACATTGGTAATTGACTTTCAATAGTGTAAAGGTAAACATAGTTTTCAATGAATGGCAGTAGAATTCTTTATTTTTATAATAGTTCAGTATCTTATAATTTAAACATATTTTGTAAATACTATGATTATTCACCAATTAGTGTAAACAAATACACGATTAAGCATTCTGAGATTTCTTAATATATTCTCTTCCTTTTTACAATATTTTTCAAATTTGAATTTGCATATCTTTTATAAAACATTTAAGAAAAACAAATTTTAACCTGACTCAGAAAAATAATTTCTTTGTAATAACTTGAACTCATAATTTTACTTTTGGGGTCTACATAACTTTTGTATCTGATATTGAGTATATTATTGAAGTCACATCAATACCAGTTGTTAGACTAGGCAAATATACATACATACCCACACACATACACACTTCCATATATATATTTATATGTCCATGTGTGTAAATATTTTGCTGTTCTACTTTACATGTCTGAATACAAATTTGTAGATGTATATAAATACTTACAAATTTAGTATGACTGTGTATAAACATGCAGGTGTGTGTGTGTGTGTGTGTGTGTGTGTGTGTGTGTGTGTGTGTGCATATGTACTCTGAAAACTAACCTATCCTAAGATTGATTCCCCACATCATACTACACTGGATACTGGAGGGGAGTGTAAACGCTTGTAAGCCAATATGTATGTAACTAATCTGTAACTTAATGCTATAAAGTGCTCCCTGATGATCTGTTGCGGTCGAGCTTCTAAATGCATTTGGAATACCTATTGGAGGGCTCAGAACAACCATAATGGGAAAATTCTCACAGAAACTATAACATAAACTTGTGCTTAGTCACTATTTCTATATATATACATCTATCTATATATATATATGTATGTGTGTGTGTGTATGTATCCAGCCCACTCAAAAGTACCTTGGATCGTAGGGAGACATGCTGTGCTTGAGGAGACCTATTGAGTCAAGTACATCAACATCAGCAATATCAAAATCAAATCAAATGGAAATTGTAGTTGTGAGCTCCGTGCCAGTAGCACGTAAAAAGCACCATCTGAATGTGGCCAATGCCAGTGCTGCTTTGAATGGCTTCTATGCCGGTGGCATGTAAAAAGCACCATCTGATCAAGGTCAATGCTAGCTCCTCTGGCCCCTGTGCCGGTGGCACATAAAAAGCACCCACTACACTCTCAGAGTGGTTGGCACTTGCAGGTATGGTACGTGAAGAAAGAGAGAGTGTGTGACTAGAATTATATTATCTAATGTGTCCTTCATTTTTTTAAAATAGTAATAAAAATGTAATTTGATGGTGATTTGGCATCTGCTTATAGCAGATCAATTAACTATGCAGAACCTACCTCATTGGTATGTGATTTTAAACATTGCAAAATCTTGCCAGAAAATAGAATATTTCTGAAACAATTTAAGTAGCTTTAAATATATACTACATAAATACAATATTTCTATTTTATAACAAGCAAAATTGTCTACAGCCAGAAGAACTGTATAATTCTATCAACTTGTTCATTTTAAACTTTCCATTTTTATTTGATATTTCAATGGCTTTTCATTTCATTGCATTTCCATACATACTTTAGTATTTGTTTGTTTAAATACTTATTTGTACATTTATAATTTGTTTTAGATGCACTACTAAAAATTATAGCATGTGACAAAGTTTGGTTTATAGAGTACATAGATAAAATTCTATTAGATAGTTAATAATTACAACAAGATGTAGAGAGAAAATTAACAGATAACATGAGAAAAGGAGGGGGAAAAGAAAAACAATGACAAAAAAGATAGAACAAAGAGTGCTTTGACTATTGTTATATTGAGTAAACTGGAAGTTTCAGAAAGTACATCACAGTAATTTGTAAGCATACGTATTTGACTGTCACAGCTTTCATATATTCTATGCACATAACAATTTGTGGGAGAGAGACAAAGTGAACTTAAAACAAATACATAATGGCATAATACTTTAAACAATATTGTGATAGGATAATGATAAAAACAAAAAGGAAGATAAAGACAACCATATTAATAATGTTAACAACAATGAAAGCAATAAAGACAATGTAAAGTGAATGTTTATCATTGTCACATTAAAGGAACAGGAATTCTTCACAGATGATCTGTGTCTATAGTCTTTCAGTATTTCTAATTAATTTACAAAAATCTTATTTTCTTTTCTCACACGCACACACATACATATATATATATATATATATGTATATAGATTGATATATAAATACATATGCATACATACATGATACCTATAACATATATGTATATATCACAAATAACATCCTGATGATGCTGTGTGTGTGTGTGCATGCGTGTGTGTGGGTGTCTGTACCATACATGAATGTGTCTGCTGGTGTAGTAATTGTCCAGCCTTTCTTTTGCTCATTTTCAATCATATCTCAGAAGAACTGTCCCTTCACGCAAAATCTGTCAATTGTCAACTTGTATTTCTTCTATCTTAATTTACAAAACATTTTTTAAGCTGAATGATAAATCAATTTATTGTATCTTATTTTCTGACACTTTATACTTTGCAACACTACCACTCTCTACATGGGTGGAACTCAAAGAGAGTTTAAATTCAGGAACATTTGCATGATACATTTTCCACTACATTGAACCATACATTTGACTCCAGAAACATAGACTTATGTATAGATATTTTCTAGAACATATTCTTTTTCAATTTCGTAGGTTGAGCTGGCAAGGGAGGTGATATTAATGGACTTTGCTGGCCCCATTCCTAACCCTAATCCTCCATGACTGGTGTGATTGATGCCATTAACTTTCTGCTTAAACTCTTGCTGTTTGGAAAAAAAATTAAGTCTAACTTCCAGAGATCCAATCTTCTAGAAAGAAATTATTGGTTATAGTATTTAGTACAGGATCTTGGGTTTGGATAAGAAAACACACTCATACTTCACTCCCACTTCTTAATCACGAATAGCATGTGACTAAAATCCCTGCAATTGCTTCATACACTTGGCCTGGCTATCACTGAGAATTTCTCCTGGTCAACATACATCTCTAAGATAGCAAAGAATGCATCTTGAAGATTAGCCTATTCCAGATGTTTATCCTTATGTGTGTACATATATATATATATATATATATATATATATATATAACAGAAATAGGTTTCAAAAAGAAAAATAAACTACATGTGGTAGAAATATGGGGAAAATAAGAAGAAAAAAGAGAAAATGCACATTGAATATAAAAAAATAACGGCTTTTTTTATGAAAAGCAAGGATGAATATATACAATTAGATGAACTGATGTAGAAATAAGAGGAATAAAAGTCATTATTTTGAATTGTTAAAGAGATTCAAAGTCATACTGGTTTCGTCAATTGTTGTTCACTGGCTTCGAATGTGTACCAATTACGAAACGATGTTGGGTCTATTAGTCCCTGAGTAAAAAGATTATATGTAAGGGAGGTAAGTAGTTCTGGGAGTGGTGCAATTAGGCTAGATGTAATACTGTAATATGAATGGTGTATGGAATATATATATATATGAAATTTTGAATTTAGTTCATGGATCTCTGGTACTACCTTTGTGGACCACCAGGGATCCACGGACCCCAGGTTGGGAACCACTGGTCTATTCTTTTTCTAGGACCAGAAAATGTATTGTTCTCCAACAATTATTAACACTCTACAATCCTCAAGTGGAACACACAATAGAGCTGTGTGAAAAGTGCCACACCCTAACAGTGGAAGGAATCTGTGGAAGAGGTAGACCCAGAAGGACCTGGGATGTGGTGGTGAAGTACAACCTTCGAATGTTGGCAATAACAAGCGACTGAGACCTTTGGAGATATTCTGTGCTTGAGAAGACCTGTTGAGTCAAGTGAAATCATTGTTGTGGCTGATGCAACTACCGCCTGACTGGCACCCATGCTGGTGGCACATAAAAATCACCATTCGAATGTGGTTGATGCCAGTACTGCCTGACTGGCCCTCACATAAAAAGCACTCATTACACTCTCAGAGTGGTTGGTGTTAGGAAAGGCATCCAGCTGTAAAAACCTTGTCAGATGAGATTGGAGCCTGGTGCAGCCTCCTGGCTTGCAAGTCTTCAGTCAAACCATCCAACCCATGCCAGCATGAAAAGTGGATTTTAAAGTATGATGATGATGATATATATATATATATATACACACACACACCTACACACCTATAAATATAAAGGATATGAGGAGCTTTTATCAGGATGATTCACTCAAACTATACATATATATATACATATATATATATATATATACATATACATATATATACATACATATATATATATATATTCATACATACATACATATATATATATACATACATACATATATATATATACATACATACATACATACATACATACATACATATATATATATATATATATATATATATATATATATATATATATATATATATATATATAGGGATAAAACATATATTTATGTGTGTATGTCTATATGCATATACACATATACCATGTACGTTCATTCATATGTTATATATGCAGTAAATATACATTGATATAATATAATATAATGTAATATATATAATATATATTTTTTTTCCCTCCTGTTAACATGAAGTACATTCAGTTTTTTCAGAGTAAATGCTAAATTATACCTTACCCAAAAGATTGTCAGAATTAATGAGCTTTGGAGATAAAACTTATCCCAAATCTAATGAATTTTTATTTTACTCGCACTCAATTCAGTTAGCTTAACTATTTTGTTCCTTTGTTGTATTGGTAAGGAGGATTAATAATGGCAGACATCTTTACATTATATTGTTGATAGCTTGGTGACAACTGAAAAGACATATATGAAGATCATGAGGAAATAATCAGATGCTGTCTTTTGACTACTGCAGAAAAAGTATCTTGACGATCATAGCATATACATGTTCACACATACACACACACACACTGGATGTATGCTAATACACACAGAGATTTATTTCTCTGTTATGTATTCTGGAACTATATCTGTGAGTTTAAGATTCTGACTGATTTAGTATTTAGTCATAAGTTCAAATTTTACTTTACGCATTAAAAGCATTAAGCAGTGATGTATACAAATATAAACTTGTCATCAGTTCGAATATTTTGGAGATGTATTTGAAGCTATATGAAAATCATTCACTGCATTTTGTTAAGGAGAAAATTTCTCGCTGGAGGCAAAAAGGTGGAAAGAAACCAAACCAGTCAAGGCCAGCTTCTACCTAGATCGATGCTAAAAAGGAGACAGCTACTCTGAAATACACACATTCAACGATCTGGATAGAAAGGGTGTGTTGGACTGATTTGGTGTGTTTGCTCCTTTTTTGTCTGCTGTGGGGATTTTTTGCCATGACAATATGCAGCAAATGGCTTCCTTACAGCTTTGAATATGTCTCAAAGATATTTAAACTGGTAACAAATGACACATGAAAGGTACCCATGCCAGTGACAAATAAAAGGCACCCAGTACACTCTGTACAATGGTTGACATTAAGAAGGGTATTCAGCCATAGAAACCATGCCAAAACAGATGACTGGTTCCTGGTGTTGCTCTCTGGCTCACCAGTTCCAGTCAAACCATCTAACCCATGCTAGCATGGAAAACAGATGCTAAACGATGATTATGATGATGATGATGATGTCAGTCTCTGTAACTTGCTCTGTAATATCTCATACATAACTCAACTAACTTTAAGGAATAAATGCATATATAAAGAGGAGAGTGTTATGTGTTGGGGTTCTGTGATATGACATAGACTAACATTTTGATAGAAAGGAGGTGTTGGGAAGTCATTCAGAATAAAAAATAAATTTGCTGTCTCAGTTTGCCTGACTGGAAACTCTAGATTCTACAACTAATTCTCAGTTGAGTTGTTTGCAATAGGAAGAAAAGCATTCAGCTGTAAAGATAAACAAGGGTCCCATCATGGGAGCTAAATCTCCCTCAAACCACACCCTATTCTCTTCCCAAGGTAACATAGAGAGAATTGCACATTAGTTCAGGATTTCATGTGTTATTAAATTTATCAACAAAAAATTACTTGGAGTGTTTGAATTGCAGTAGAGTTGTGTTAGTGACCAGGATACAGAGGGTGGGGGATGAAAATGTTGGTACATCAAGAAATATCTGAACATGAAATGTAATAATAATTTTTGTAAAATGCTAAAATGCCTTTCCTATGGTGTAATTGCTAAATCACTTCAATATTTAAAAAATAGCTTTATATAAGTGTAAATACAGTCTGTCTATTATATAACAAATACTGTTACTACAGTTTCAGGCACAGCAAGCCTGAAAAAAAAAATGTGACAAGTTGTACGTAACTGGAATTATTTTCCTTATGAAGTGAAATGTTAAAAGATTTAAAGGATTATTCAGTTTTCAGTTAAGGCTTGCTATTAATGTTAGGTTGCTGATGAATGTCGCAGGTAACATGTGGCCAAGTTGCATAGCTGTAACATGACTATACTGACAGCCTCACTGATTCTGCTTGGAGAGGAGGGAGACTTTTGGACACCATTTTAGGTGCAAAACAAATCCTGTCAATGGATAGATAAACTGAGAGTCAACATCCAATATTGTATGTATATACACATGTGAAGAGGCATGTGAAGACTGGATTTTCAACAGATTGCATGAAGGGAATCTAACCATCATTAGTCAAATTTCAAGAGGCAGAAAGGCAATATCCAGTAAAATTAGGTGGGACATGTACCTCCAAACACAGAAAGAATACAGACACCCTGGACACACCATTGCACTCCTATATGGGTAAAGGGTAAAGACCCCCTTTGGTCATAAATGATCATGGGATTGCACCTAGAAAGTTCACCTCTGAGGCATAAATCCCAGCAAGGTTGTTTGTAGAGGCCAGCGGCTACCCATACATCCCCTCTTCACACCACCGATGTTGTCCAAGGGACAGGCAAATAACAATACAGCTTGGCACCAGTGACATCGCAATTCATTTCTACTGCTGAGTAAACTGGAGCAATGTGAAATAAAGTGCCTTGCTTAAGGGCACAACACACAGCCTAATCCAGGAATCAAATTCAAAACCTCACAATTTAAGCCTGATACTCTAACCACTGAGTCGTGAGCCTTCACACATCCCTATATGCAATGTATATATTCCCAGTCATCTTGGCCACCTTACTACAGCTGAGTACCTCATTTCTGGACACAGTCCAGAATGTGTGCATATGTAGTGGCTGCACTACCATAGATGTGGGAGCAGTATCCCACTGTGAACCCCCACCAAACCTTGCAGACTATCAGCAGCTGTTAGTGGATATATTTATCATTGATTACAAGCTGTAATGAATGAAGTGTTTTTGACAAAAAAAAAAAAACAATCCAATTTTTGACAGCATCACACGTTATTTTTGGAGAATAGAGTATCAGAAAAGAGGGGCTCCTCATGTTCATATGAAAATCTGGGTGGATCAAGGACCTTTTTATGACAAAGATTCTCCAGGAAAAATTCCAAAAATTATAGAACCGTATATTACTTGCAGTTTGCCATGTTAAGTATCCAACCTCACTCTTTACAATTTGGTTGGTAATTTTAAAATGCATTCATGTAGCAAACTTGCTTAAGAATTTGTGGGAAAGGAAAAGATGTGATAAAAAAAAATGTTGATTTGGCTTTCCTAAGGCTGAAAAAAGATTCAATTTCTTCATTGTTGTTGAAAGTGTCAAATTAAGATGAAATGGAAAAGGTGTTAAACGGCTTCATCAGCTTTAAAGAAAATCATTTGGAAATTAATCGAAGATCATAATCGTTTACTGCTTTTAATATGGCAGGCAAATGTTGACTGTTAGCATATTGGAGAAAACAGAATGATACTGACCAGATATCTGACTAGCTACTAAAGAAAAGCTGAGAAAAATGAAGCTGAAGGTGTTCAGGAAATCTTTCCTTAAAATATATTTCTGGAATTGTTTATCAAATATTATGTGCCCTTTTTTGTTTACAATTTTAATTTTTTTTTTTGCTTTTTATTGAAAGCTTTAAAATTTAAGTTAATATATTTGATTAAAAATTTTTTTTCATTTTAAGCTCAAACATTTTTGTTTTATTTTTAGTATTACTAGAATGGAAAATATAAAGGTATACAGAATTAATTATGATAATAGAAGTTTTGCCTGAAAAAAAAAACAGTAGACAAGAATGAAAAATGTTGTTGCAGAGTGCTACAATATTTTAAAGTACTAAACCTGGAAGAGTACAGAACAAACAGTAATTAAGCCTGGAAAAGTACAGAACATGAAGAAATAAAAACTTTAAAATTGTTGCTAATGTTAGAATTTCAAAACTAAAATAGTAAGAGACGCTCTTTTATAATTTATATTTTTAGATTAAGATACTCAAGAAGTTATTTACTTTCAATTTTAGTGAAAAGACCAATTGCCTGCAAGTTTACATGTTAACAACTTAATATCATAAATTTAGTGTTTTATATATCTAAAAAACAGTATGTAATACCTCGTTCAGAGATTTAACATAGTATGTAATAGTAATTTAAGCAAAATTGATAATGTATTATAATCCATAAGTATTTAAAAAAAAGCCAGAGCCATTTCTACATATTGCACTCAATTTCTTCATTAGCTTTTATTTTTTTTTAAATATTCTGACTGTAAATAGAAAATACTTTATCAGATATTGCAAAGTTTAAAGAAATTAATTATTTTGTTTTAAAAAGTTTTTTAAGTGTTTTTTACTCTTGTTTTTTAATTACATATATGAGATTAATTTTAACACATTATCTGTGATTTAAAAATATTTGGATAATGAGTTTAGTTAAGAAAATAAAATTTTAAAAAATAACAATATAATACTAAAAAATAACACAGAAATGTTTCATCTTAATACAAAGAAATGTTTTAACCAAAAATGCTAACTTGAACTTTAAAAATTTGCAATGGAAAGCAAAAAAGAAATATGTGTTTGTGTGTGTGTGTGTGTGTGTGATTGCGAATATATATATATATATATATGTATATATATAATAAGATAAGAAAATAGGGAGATAATTAATAAATTATTATTTATTAATTAAAAAATTGACATATATCCCTTACAGTAGTTAGTTTCAGAAAAATTAATTGATAAAATAAAAAATAATTTGAAAGTTGAATCTCGTCAGAGGTAGTTTAAGATGTGCATTACCTGGTTTAGGAATTGA
>NC_142939.1:10657635-10705135 GCF_046866305.1 Octopus bimaculoides | reverse complement strand
ACTGAGCTTATGGCCCTTTCTACAAGGAATTACATATGTATCTACTTAGCTATGCTATGTTCCTCTAAGGAACAAAGCTGCTAATTCTTTGATGAGGTGATTTTACTTCTGGAAAATATTTCCTTTAAATTTGTAAAACATCCAAGTTTTTTTTATTTATAATTTTATTCTTTTCATGTTAAACGATTTGCATATTTTTTTTCAGTAGATATAAAATCCAAGAAAACTTCCATTTATTTCTTCATTCATTCCTTTTACATCCATTTTACCTGGCTAGCATGAATTTGATGAATATATTATCAAAGCATCATGTTTATGACCATAAAGGCACTTATGGTCACTAATCCTTGCCTCTGTTTCAAGTAAAGGATCTATTTTCCCAAACATCTCCAAAAGCACAAAGCCAGTAGTTGACGCATTGACAGGCAGACTAAGAACGACATTACTGCTCAGTGATTTTTAAAGAAGCCCAAACATAAGCACACACACAGACCCCCCCCCACACACACACACACATATATACATACACATATATAAAAAGACAAGAGTTTATTCATGAGTCAGTTACATCATTTTACATGTCTTTCATTAATGATAATGGCTGTTTATAAGGAAAATCCTTATAAGCAGATTGCATAATCAAATCTTTAGTGATGGGGTAACACACAAAAATAAACTTTTAAGGATCTATAAAAGACATCTGTGATCTTTCAAACTATGGAGACCAGTGAAAGCAAGCTTGGACTATAATGTGAGTTCTCTTTGTAGTTTCCTCTTTTGATTTATAAGAATGCACATGGAGTTCTAAACACAGGTTGTGTGTCATGTAATTTAGATGACATTATATAATTAAATAAAGGTTTCAAATTCTGCCAGAAGGCCAGCGATTTTGGGGCCAAATCAATTAAATTGACTCCAGTGCTCAAGTGGTACTTATTTCCTCGAGACCAGAAGAATGAAAATCAAAGTCGATCACAGAAGAATTTGACTATATAATTAAATAATATTGTATGCAGTCCCAGTTTACACACGCAAATTCACAGGTAAAATATGTATGTAAAAAATTTAATAATTAAATAAATTCATGAATGGATGTTGTTTTCACATCGATAATGCTCTTCTCAGTACGTGAGTCATTCCAGTTAACACAATTTTTTGCACTTCCTGTAGGGATGGTAAGCTTGGTATCATTTTCAAATAGGTTTCAGTACCTTTTTTTTAATCATTCCTAGAGATCCTATAATCACTGGTACGGTAGTCGCCTTGAGGTGCCACATTTTTTCAATTTCTATTAGCAAGTCTTTATATTTACCGATCTTGTCAAATTCTTTCACTGCTATATCATGATCGCAGGGAATACTCATGTCAATTAATAAACACATCTTTTTTGTCTGATCTTTTATAATAATATCCGGTTTATTAGTTTTTATAGTTTTGTTGGTATGTACGGGGAAGTCCCAGAGCCACATTTTCTCCCTCATTATTATCATTATTATTATTATTAATAAGGTGGTGAGCTGGCAGAATTGTTACCACACTGAGAAAGCTGCTTAGTGATAATTCATCCGTCTTTATGTTCTAGGTTCAAAATCTGGCAAGGTCAACATTTGCATTCCATCCTTTGAGGGTCAATAAAGTAAGAACTGATTGAATGCTGGAGTTGATGTAATTAACTTATCCCCTCCCCCCGAAGTTGCTGGTCTTGTACCAAAAAGTCTAAACCATTATCATTATTATTGCAGGTTGCATGCTGGTAGAATTGTTACTGAGGTGGGGAAAATGCTTAGTGGCGTTTCCAAGTTCAAATTCTGATGAGGTCGATTTTGCCTTTCATCCTTTAAGGTTCGATAAATTTAGTTCTAGGTGAGCACTGGGATCCATGTAATCAAGTAACCCCCTCCCCACCAAACTTGCTGGCCTGATGCCAAAATTTGAATTCTTTATAATTATCATTATCAACGTGGCAAGCGGACAGAATCGTTACTGTGTTGGACAAAATACTTAGAAGCATTTCATCTGTCTTTTCATTCTGAGTTAAAAAAATTCTGCCAAGGATGACTTAACATTTTGTCCTATCAGGATTGATAAAATAGGTACCAGTTGGGTACTGGGGTCGATGTAACTGATTTATCCCCCTCCCCCGAAATTGCTGGCCTTGTACCAAATTTTGAAACCATTATTATTGTTATTTTATGTTTATTTTACCATGTTTTTTTCCTTTCTTCTTCCTTTTCTTGGCAGAAGTGTGCCGAGAGAAAT
The DNA here is from genome assembly GCF_046866305.1 of Octopus bimaculoides. Taxonomy (NCBI): domain Eukaryota; kingdom Metazoa; phylum Mollusca; class Cephalopoda; order Octopoda; family Octopodidae; genus Octopus; species Octopus bimaculoides. The sequence continues at coordinate 10,702,876 of NC_142939.1, read as the reverse complement.
CAAGACTTTTCAATATTTATCTATGTACTTGTTCCAATAAAAGAATCTGAAATATCAATGCCAAGAATGACAACAACAACAACAACAACAAAAATATAAATAAATAAATATCATTTTTGTAAATAAAAAGAGGAAAACAACTAAAAACTGAATTGTACCTTGGCAATATCTTTTTTTTTTTTCATTTTTGTTTATCTGGTTCTGTTTTGTTCTTTGTTTTTTTTTCCACCTTCCTCAGGTGGACTTCTTTTGTTTCATTTTTACCATTGTTCAACTGGAATTCTTTTGTGAGTTTAATTGTTGGATTGTTTTATTTCAGAATTCTTTGAATTTAAGTCAAAAAGTTAAGTAAGTGATGCCAGCTGTTGTCTAATGCACAGAATGTTGTAGCAGCAACAGTAGCAACAGTAGTAGTAGTAGTAGTAGTAGTAGTAGTAGTAGTAGTAGCAGTTGCAGCAGTGACGTATTGTATCTCTAACATTTACTTATAGTTCAGGTGTGAATAATTACAAAGGATGTGTGGCAATGCGAGTTGAGATGATAGAATACCTAGGAATGAACAAAGACAAATTCTTGTACATCAAAAGCATTCAAACAAAACAATAACAAAACACTTGCAAAAAAGAAAGAAAGAAAGAAAGAAAGAAAGAAACACATGACAAAAAGTAACAAAGCAAAAAAAATAGCTCCAGCAGAGATGTTAGGTGATATATATGTACGAAGAGAATAATGATAGCTGTGGGGTAAAATGAGAGAGATTTTTCAAAGAAGGAAACACAATGCCGAACTTAAGATGAAGATCTCAAAGAATAAAGTAGGAAAGAGGAACACACGATGACAGGTTTCATAGCTGTTAACATTAGCCCATCCCAGCATGGAGAAACTAATTTAAAAGCATTACTGTCACAACCACTGTGGCAACTTAGGTTTAATGCTTAAGATTTGAAAGACAGGAACTTTCGTCTTTCGGAAATATCAACTGTACCTTTTATTCATATGAAGACCCAATGACTGATTGTCGACATAATCTTTGTTAGTAATGGGTGTATACATTCACACACACAAAGATATATGTGCATACAGTCATATATAAATGTATATACATATACACGTCCACATACGCACAATACATGAAGACACACAAATACACTCATACATGCATATATATACATACATACTCATACATAAATACACATATATATATATATATATATATATATATATATATATATATATATATATATATATATACACATATATATATACACACACATATATATACATATATATATACACATACATATCTCCATCTATATTCACATATACACCTATACATACACATACATAAACACACACACATATATATACATATATATATATATACACATGTACATCACACACATACATACATGGTTAGCCCTTTCTCTCTCTCTCTCTCTCTCTCTCTCTCTCTCATGCTTTCTCTGAGTAACTAATTCACAGGATAATGTCACAGCATCATAGGTCATTCAAAACTGTGGATAGATTTCACAGAAAAGTAGGTATCAGCGTTTTAATACTTAAGCATAAATTCTTTAAAAAGTTAAATATTTTTAATGAATACAAAACAGAAAGAAACAGAAGAGGGGGAGAAGACAATGGAAGAAAGATAAAGAAAAAGAGGAAAAAAAGGAGGAGGAGGAAGAGAAAGAAGAGAAGGAAGAGGTAAACAAAAGACTTTCCAAGAAAAAAAGGAAAGCAGATGATTAAACAAGAAGAGACAAAAAGTAAAGAAAAAGTCAAAAGACAAAAAACGTAGTAGTAGTAGTAGTAGTAGTAGTAGTAGTAGTAGTAGTAGCAGTGAAACACATAATTTTAAAATATATATGTACATGGAAATGCATATATATATATATATATTTATATATATGTATAAATATGTGTATGTATATATATATATATATATATATATATATATATATATATATATATATAGATAGATAGATAGATAGATAGATAGATAGATAGATAGATATATATATATATAGATAGATAGATAGATAGATATATGCAGAATGTGACAGCAATGAGAAATAGGTATGAAATGAAAAGCACCGCCAAAAATCTGATTAAATTCAATAAAATAGTGAGATAAAAAAAAATAGGAAAAGTGAAAATAGAAGTAAAAAGTTAAATAAACAGTAAAGACTGCTGACTTGAGTATAAAAAGTCAGTGATATTTCATATATTTGCTATTTTATTAATGTATTTATGTAAAATCTTCAGTGAAAATAATCACAATAGATACTAACGATTACCAATCAGGTGTTAACAGTTGGTAGCTGTCAGCAGAACACTTAGATATTTCAGAATTGAAGAAAAAAAGACATATATATATATGTGTGTGTGTGTATGTATGTATATATACATATATATATCTATATATATGCATATATATATATATATATATATATATATATACATACATACATACATACATATTCTAATACATACAAATATATATATACATATCTGTATAGAACAAATGCATAGCTATATTGATGGGTGTGTGTGGGCATGTGATTGAGTGTGTACATGTGTATGAATGTATGCATGAGTATATGCATGTATGTGTTTGTGTGTTTATATACGTGTGTGTATGTGAGTGTTTGCATCTATGTATATATGAGTATGTTGAGTATGTGAATATATATATAAATAAATGAGTGTATAGGTTAAGTATATGAATGCAAATGTGCATGTATATATATGTACGAATATATATATATATATATATATATATATATATATATATATATATATATATATATATAAATACTTACTCACACACACACACACACACACACACACACACACACACACACACACACACACACACACTCACACACACACACACACATATGTTCAAGAAAAAGATTTGATTGCCCAAGGTCCATAAATGCATCTAATCAATATGGGTTACACAGCATCAGAAAAAATAAATAAATGTTGAAATGATGAAGGTAAACATCAAATTGTATGGTGGAAATATTCTTGTGTCTTGTTGATGTAACTAGTTGTTTCCAAGGGGTACATATCTATGTGTCTGTGTATGCGCATGTGTGTATGTGTGTATATATGCATATATGTATGCGTGTACATATTCTTGCATATACATCAATATATATGTATATATACATATATACATACATATACATGTATATACATAGATATATACATACTTATACATGCATGTGTATATATATGTATGTATCTATCTATCTGTTTATCTGTCTGTCTGTCTGTCTATCTATATTTATCTATATATATATAATATATATATATACATATATATATATATATATATATATATATATATATATATATATATATATATATATATATATATACATATATATATGTATGTATGTATATCTATATCTATATATACATATCCATTTATATTCGCGTATTTTGGTGCAGAAATGTGAGAAAAAAATGACAATATTTGAACTAGAGCTTATATATTAATTCAAATTAATAACTTACTCTATTACTACACTCAGTTTTGTACATTTTGCAACGTTGTGAATGAATGCAGGAAAGCGAGAAACTCGTGAAGCAATGCATTGACCCATCAACTTCGACAGAATATAATCAATTATACTGTTGCTATATTTATGCATCTGCTTTACATGCTGGCATGTAAAGTTTGTGTCTTTCTTCAGAATGGCTGATCTTTTAGATACATCAGACAGCTACATTTCATTTGTATCTTCTATTTTTGGTTTGTTTTCTACGGCTTTATATTCTTCTTTACACCAACCACTTCACAGAGTGAATTATGTGCATTTTATTGTGGCACCAGCATTAGCAGAGTTGTCATGTTCTCAGCAAGACAAGACTAAAGCACCTCTTAATCCTACATCGTTTCTTTTCATGCAACACAGCATGATGCATAGAATCCTACCCATAAGGGACAATAGTAAGATGGGTCAAAATGATCATTATACAAAATAAAGACCAATACCAAATCTATCTTCCGTTTACTTAAACAATTATTATCTCAACTAACACTGCAGAATTCCTGATGTAGATCCAATGGAAATATACCACACTGTAGATGATACCACGTATCCCAAACTGTACTAGTGCTTTACTCAACACTTCAAAACACTAATTGACATATAGCCATTAGTCCAAAATATTACATATATATACATAATAATTTTCTATTTGGGAATACATCTTGTAGCATGACATTTAAATCCCGCTTTGCTACCCTCTGTCATCAGTAGTATGGGGGTATATGCCCCTAGATTACTTCAGGAATTCCATCATCTCCATAGAGTTTGTCTGTGTATATGTATGGATAAATGTACGAACATAGGGCTCGTTCTCCTCTCCATTTGTCTAAATGTATAAGTGGACTGATCTGTGCACAATTCGGCACGTGAGTATATGCATGCACATGTGTATTGATACACACACACACACACACACACACACATATATATATATATATATAATAATATTATTTGGGACAAAATCCAAAATTACAGGTAAAAAACTCAATTAAAATCAATTTATAAAAAATTAAATTGAGCCTTATAGATAAAGTATATATAAAATATATATAGTTTTAGGGAAAATAACCAATTTTCAAGAACTCATCGATGAAAATCCACTATCACATATAGAAAAATTAATAATTAAAAGCACAATAAATGAGTATAATATAAAGTAAAGTAAATATCATAAGATAAATATAATAAATATAATATAATATTATATTATATTATATTATATTATATTATATTATATTATATTATATTATATTATATTATATTATATTATATTATATTATATTATATTATATTTATCTTATGATATTTACTTTACTTTATATTATACTCATTTATTGTGCTTTTAATTATTAATTTTTCTATATGTGATAGTGGATTTTCATCGATGAGTTCTTGAAAATTGGTTATTTTCCCTAAAACTATATATATATATATATATATATATATATATATATATATATATATATATATATATATATGTATATTTATATGTGTGTATATCTGTGTATGTATATTATGTTCACTCGGGTGGCAAAAATGAGATACCTGTTGACAACGCACCTGATGAAACACATTTGCACCTACAATGCACCACAACTGTTTCTATTGCATCTCACCTGCAAGGCACCGGTGCCTGATGGGTTGAAACAATCATAGGCAATAGTAAAGTCTCATGACATTTTCTTTCTGTCTCGCATATATATATGTGTGTGTGTGTGTGTGTGTGTGTGTGTGTGTGTGTGGAGGCGCAATGGCCCAGTGGTTAGGGCAGCGGACTCGAGGTCGTGGGATCGCGGTTTCGATTCCCAGACTGGGCGTTGTGAGTGTTTATTGAGCGAAAACACCTAAAGCTCCACGACTTTCTCTCACTCTTTCTTCCTGTTTCTGTTGTGCCTGTAATTCAAAGGGTCAGCCTTGTCACATTGTGTCATGCTGAATATCCCCGAGAACTACGTTAAGGGTACACGTGTCTGTGGAGTGCTCAGCCACTTGCACGTTAATTTCACAAGCAGGCTGTTCCGTTGATCGGATCAACTGGAACCCTCGACGTCATAAGCAACGGAGTGCCAACACACAACACACACACACACACATATATATATATATATGTGTGTGTGTGTGTGTGTGTGTGTGTGTATATGTATGTATCTATGTATATTTATTTATTCACTCTACTCAACATATTGAGTTATATATCAGATGTGAAATGCATTCTGACCTACCTTACAACTCTTACCTTATAATATATATATCTGATATGGTATACACAGACACAGGCACACACTCCTACGCACACACACTCCTACACACACACACTCATAATCATAAAAGAAGAACTTAGTAGTTTGCTCGAAGCAATGTGATATAAGAAAACAATAAAAAATGTAGTGTGGAGAGCTTCTTACAATGCAAAGAGAGAATTTATGATTAATAAATCATTAATTCCCTCTTCACCTCATAAGAAAGTCTCTACATTATTTCTTTATTGTTTTCATATACGCACATTCACATGTGCGCGCACACATAAGCACACATACATATACACACACACACACACACACACACACACATATATATATATATATATATATATATATATATATATATATATATATACCTATATATATATATATATATATATATATATATATATATATATATATATATATATATATATATATATATATATATATATATATATATATATATATATATATATATATATATATATATATATATATATATATACCTATATATATATATATATATATATATATATATATATATATATATATATATATATATATATACCTATATATATACCTATATATATATATATATATATATATATATATATATATATATCTCACAATGTAAGAGTTGTGAAGAATGCAAAAATATATTATCTGATATAGAACTCAATATATGCTGGATAGTGTGGATGAATATATTTATTTTATAGTCATTTAATATATTTATTATAGTATATTTATTTGACAGTCTCCCTTAATGTCATAAATAGACACATACACTCACACACATGCATTACACATAGAAACACACCAAACTGATATTCTCTGCTTCCAACGCATTCCTTATCTTTAACCATTTGTCACACTATTCTCACTTTTGGCACATTTACCCATTTATGTCACGTTTATTTTTTGCCTCTCTCCTATTCTTTATTTTATATTTACTTGCACCTTGACCTCACATCTCTCTCCCCTTCTCCCCTTTCTCTCTCTCCCCTTTCTCTCTCTCTCTTTCCAGATGACCAAGCCATGCATCCATCTCTTCAGCAAGGCACCTAATCCTAATCCTCTATCATACTTTCATATCTCTCAACACTATAGCCTGCTTAGGTGAGATGATCTTGTCTATGAGGTACTTGGTGACATCACCAGTGCTGGTGCCACAGAAAAACACCCACTAGACTCTGTGAGATGGCATGTGTTACAGCAGGCATTCAGCCATAGAGACAATGCCAAAACAGACATTGGAACTCGGTGCAGTCTTTGCTCGGCTCATCATCTTAAACTATCAAACCCATACCAGCATGGGGCAAAAGAAATGCTAAATGAAGATGATGATAATGATGATGATGATATATATATATATATATATATATATACATGTATGTTTATATGTGTGTGTATACATATATACATTTACATATACATATATATATATGTATGTATGTATATACATATATATATATATATATATATATATATATATATATATATATATATACATACATATGCATGCATATATATATATATATATATATATATATATATATATATATATATATATATATATATATATATATATATACATACATATATATATATATAAACACACACACACGCACACACTCATACACACACATACAGAGGCAAGGAAAGAATAGAGAAATTTTGCAGTGAGATTTTGTGTCATTTCTCTGCAGGAAGAGCATCTGATGAAGGAGCCGCTAATAATATAAAATCAAATGACAATGGGACAAATAGTGACTAATTTATTACTGCATTCACTATGAAATAGAAAGACTTAAAGATTTTACTGCAGCCAACTCCCAAATAAAACTCTGTGAAGATATTGACTTTTTATTTTGAATTCTTTTTATGAGAGATACTTAGCCTAATTTAACATTCCAGTAGGAAATTCTTCTCATGCTGGTAAAGCTTTTAAGAAAGATATGGTGTTTTGTCTTGCAAGCTATTTGATGACCTAACTCATCCAAGTGAGAAGAAAAAGCACCCAGAACAGTGTGGGAATTGGGTATTGTTAAGAAGAGCACCCAGTTATAGAAACCAAGCTAAAACAAACATTGGAGCTTGATGCAGTCCTCTAACCAACTGGATCCTGTTGAACCAGCCAACCCATTCCAGCTTGGAATATGGACACTAAATGAAGATGAAGATAACAATAAGACAATTACAATCAATACAGAGAATGATACATCTGTGCATTTTCTGGGGTTTTTTTTTTTTGCAGTCAATTCTACACCAAGCTGTTTATTATCCAATAGACTGGGATATTATTAACCCACTTATTTCCAAGCAGGGGTTCATTCCAAGAAGGTCTTCCAGCAGTAGGAAACTCTACCCACAACATACCTTTATCTGATATGTGCTAACTTGGCAAAGTAGATGTTGAAACAATGATGACAGGAAGAGATGCTATGAGATTAACTGTAGGCTGTCAAAAAAACGACTCCATTTGAAGAAGATTTGCAAAAGCAGTTAGAAGACAGAGCAGCTGTAAAATAAATTCTTTTAAGTAAATAAAAAGTTCTATAGAAGAAGATAATAGATTCCATTGTATAGATGACCTAATTAGCTGTAGAGAAGGAGATTTGATAGGCAGGTAAAGATTAGTATCAAGAAGAGAACCTGGCTGTAAAGCAATGCTTCAAATAATATATTTCTTCAACTGTTGCAAGCATGGAGAAATCAGATGTGATACAAATGAGCAAAAAGTAACTAAACTAAGAACAATGTAGGAACATTTTAGGAAGGAAATATATCTGCTGGGGACAAAGAGATGTTCTCTCTCCAAGAAAAGTTCCGATTGTATGAAATGGACACTGAATACAGAGAGTGGAAGGAAATGAGTTGAGTATGCTCTACTGGATGTGTAATGTTCACATGCATAAGCAATGGAGCATGAATGAACAGAGAGGAGAAACTGGATGAGGGGAATTAAATGCAGTGTGCAAAATAAAAAAAGAGAAAAGGTTGTACAGGTACGGAACTGTTTTGCATACAGAAGATGACATTTTGGTAAAGAAGTGACAAGCCGTGCAAAGAGGAGGACGGACTTTGTAGGAGACGAAGAATGAGGAAGTGGGGAAAAATATGTGAAAGTTGATCTCTAGAGGCTGGGCAACATAAAGAAGATGACAAAGGAGTATGCCGTGGTGGGACCCTGCACTAGAGAAAACCACTCCAACTCAAGCAAGCCATCCAGAAAATGGACGCAAAATAACTGTGATGATGATGATGATGATGATGGGGTGTATGTTGAGATATAAATGTACTTAAGCACATGTTCATAAATGTAGTTATACATACACATATACATGCATACATACATATAATCATATATGTATATGCACACCTATGTAACTATACACACACACACACACACACACATACATTGCACCTTCACACTCATTCACACATGAATATATAATATTGATTTTTGCCTGCTTAATATCCTGTAAGGACAAAGCAAAATTAGTTTAAGATATTTCTGATATATTTCTTGTCATAAAGAATTATACACACACATGCCTATATATATATATATATATATATATATATATATATATATATATATATATATATATATATATATATATATATATATATATATATACATACCTGTGTGTGTGTGTGTTCTGTCTTCCTCTCCCTTCACAGAGAATTACTTTGGTTATATATAAGTACATCAACTAACAGGAAACATATCCGTCTCACTTCAGAGTGTCATTACAAGCTGACGCTTGTATTTTCAAGGTTTCGTGTGAACAGTATCTGGCTGGGCTAAAAGATACAAGTCTAACACTTCCCTGGGTTCCATTATATGCTTTTGAAACTTGTACCAAGAATAACAAACATATCTTTAGACATTATAGACAGAAATTTTACTTAATAACCTAACTTAGCTGCAAAATCATAGTGATGCTGAGGTTTTGAGATCCATTCGAGACAGTTTCAAGAAGAAGAAGAAGAAGAAGAAGAAGAAGAAGTGGTACTCTAGCACAACAATTCCAATTTACTTTGGCATAGAGCCCATCCTATGACTTTACAAAAGTTGTAGAACCCCTTCCCATATTTTATGGACAACCCTCAGCCAACCTAATTTTTATGACATTAATTGAAACAAAAATGGTTTTAATGAGATATGCTATATATGAGATCTGATCAATAAGTCTCCGGACTGTTGCCATAGTAATGAAGTTAAAACTTGCAGAGTAAAGCTGCTTGGCAGACATTGACCTCGAACTCTGTTATACATGTGCACTAAGTTTTAATATTATAGATCATCTTGTACCCCCAACTGTATTATACACTGGCATATACAGCAATTCATTCATTCAGAAGAAGTAAAAATAACATTCGATAACAAACTGCTTGGAGAATGGTGAATAGCTTCTTTTTATAAAATGCAATTTTATTTTATTTCACTTAAAGACATTTTATTTCACAGAAGCCCCAGAATTTTTTCACAGCACTCAAGAGTGCCTCAGATGCAAAGTCAAGAAACTATTTTCTCAAAATAGTCTATGCTATGCAATTTCTGTGTTTTATATTTTTCTTTTGGCAGACAACAGAAATCATATATAATACTATGTGTAAATTACAAATTGTGAATAAATTCATATTATACACAAAGGGGAGAAAACTTGAAATAATGCCAGCTTGTTGTCCTTGAATTATTCCCTCTACTTCAGTAATGTCCTATATTGACTCAGTAATTAATCTAAGCAATCTCATATTGACCTAGTATCAGTCTCCTAACAGTTCTGTATCATTGTCTGTAACTCTGTTCGTTGTCAATCCATCTCGTCCTTGCTTTATTTTTATTTTCATTTTTGGTAGGACAGGTGACCCCTCTATTATTTCCCTTCCCAATTCAATTTCCTGAGACTTATTTATCTGGTCTTCAGCCAAATGAAGATTTTGATTTAATTAAGTGTGTACTTATCTTGACAGCAGACAGTAATTGTATACAAAAGTCACAATCACACAGAGTTGTTTGTTTGCAATCTTCCATGGAAAACTATGCATCCCATTGTGATGTTCATGTTAAAAAAAACTAGGGAAATCATTACCTTGTTTGGAAACAAGTGAGAGCTGGCAATTGCAAGAGAAAGGATGGTGAAACATACTATGATGCTTAGAAGCAAGTGGGCTGAGAAAATGGATTTTATAAATCATTAGTGTAGCTAATATTTACAACATACAGTCTATCTAACTATCTATAGAGAAGTAGAAAGCGATGATGATGGTGCTGATGTGTATGATAATGATGACAACAATGATGACAATAAATGATGATGACGATGATGATTATGATAATGATGACAATGGCACATAGCAAGAGGAAGAGGAGGGGGATGCTCTTTATTTCACCAACCATTTCCAATTTTTGAAACAATGTGTATTTTCATTCCACTGCCTCTCACAATGTCAGAACTGTCAAAGATGCTGAAAATTCAAGACATTTGTTTACTGGACAATGATGGAGATAGCTTCACGTTTGCTGATAAAATTTTAATAAAGACATGCAAAAATACACACACACACATACATACATACACACACACATATAATAGACTGCCTCTTGGTTTTCATCTAACAGTCTAATTAATTAATGCTTGCAATAACAGAAAATTAACACAGGACTCACTCTCACTAATGAGAAGTAAGAATTCAAACCTAGCTAATTTGGCTAGCCATTTGTCACCTAGTAATAGTGTCTATTTTTGTTGCAAACTTTTATTCCATCATGGTGAGCTGAACAATCATATGGCTTCATTCAAAGAAGCTGACAGAAATGACCAACACTGTCATCAACTAAGTGAAATTAATTTATGTTCTATATCGGATGGAGTATGAAGGATCCATTCATAATCACTAACATTGTGTGTGTGTGTGCATGTGTGTATGTGTGCATGTACATGTGTGTAAATATATATATATATACACACACTCACATATATACACACATACATACATACATATATATATGCATAATATATATATATATACATATGTATACATATATATATGTAAATGTATATATACATATGTATATGTATGTATGCATGTTTATGTGTGTGTGTGAATGTGTGTATGGATGTATGTATCATTGTCTTAATGTCCACTAATGTCCACTTTTGCATGCTTTCATGGGTTGGACAAAGTTAATAGAGGCAGACAATCTACAGCTGAATACATTTCTTTCTTTTTTGGGGGACCAAGCCATACCGGTTTCCAACCAGGAAATATTTCTCCAGGGTCACATGCGTTTTTGTAGAATATTGGGAATAAATGACATTCATTTACTGGAATCACATAATGTCAAGGAATACAATAACCAACACATTCACACTCATATACATACACACAAACATACAAACACACACACACACACATGTGTGTGTGTGTGTGTGTGTGTGTGTGTGTGTGTGTGCATACAGTAGACTTCTTACAGTTTGCATCCACCAGATCCATATCCTTTCACTGATCAGCTGGGGCCCAGAAGTACTGAACCTAAAATCACAACATGGATGTGAACAGCGCCTTGGGCAAGTTTTTTCTACTATAGCCTCAGGCCAACCAAAGCCTTGTGAGTGGATTTGGTAGATGGAAACTGAAAGAAGCTCATCATATATATGTATGTATGCATGTATATATATGTGTGTGTGTGATTTGTGTCTGTGTTTGTCTCCCACCATCGCTTGATAACCGGTGTTGGTGTTTTGGTGTGTTTATGTCCCAATAACTTAGCAATTCAGCAAAACAGACTGATAGAATAAGTACCAGGCTTAACAACAACAAAAAAAAGTACTGAGGTTAATTCATTCAACTAAAAAAAAAATTGTTCAAGGTAGTGCTGCAGCATGGCCACAATTCTAAAGACTGAAACAAGTAAAAGATAAAAGATTACACACAACCAAATATTTATATCATATTATTTGGCTGAAGAATGACATAGATTTGAAGATTTGAAGAGACTGTATAGAGTTATGAAATAGGAACACTTATATCAGAGAATTTAATATTTTCTGATTCTAATCTCTAGGTTAATGATATTATAACGATTGTCATTACCTAAAGAGTGCTAAATGTTATTCCATTGTAGGCCAAAGAGGCATATTAAACAGATATATCTTTCCACAGTGTGATAATTTTATGTGGATAGATGATCAAGACAATAAGCAATACAACGCTATTACTAAATACCAAAAAGGAAAGAAAAAAAACAAACTCTGAATAATAGATAAATAAAAGTAGAATGAAAATAAGAAGAGAAAATAACCGGAGGGTAAAAATACTAGTGTTCTCTTTATCAATACAATTACTTGGAATCTAGAGCAAAGTATTATCTGATAAAGATAAGGAAAAAAAGAAAAAAGACAATCTCAAGGAAGCCACTTTCTTAAGTAATATATATATATATATATATATATATATATATATATATATATATATATATATATATATATATATATACTGGTGTATGTAATATGTGGATGGGTGTAGATATGAATTTATATGTGTGTGATTTTATAAATTAAATGCATACAAACAAAACGAGCGTGTGTGTGTGTGTGCGCGCACATGGATATATATACATACATATATATATATACATACATATATATATATATACATATATATATATATATATATATACATACATATATATATATATATATATACATACATATATATATATATATATACCCATCCTCTCCCCCCCCCCTTCCCTCTCTTATACCCACCCTCTCTCCTCTCTTCCTCTCCCCTCCCATACCCATCTTCCCCCTCTCTTACATCCACCTTCCCCTTCTCCCTCCTCGTCAACACCCCCTCATAAGCTCATCCCACCACACCCCAACACACTCCTACTCTACCTTCCCACTCCACCTCATCCAATTCCTTACACCCACCACCCACCCCTACCCACATACCCCACCCTACCCACATACCCCTACCTCTACCCCACACTCCACCCATGCCTTCCCCACCTCCCAACACCCTCACATCACACCACACCAATACCCTCGCATCACACCACGCACACCACACCAATACCCTCGCATCACACCAAGCACACACTACAACTGACCAACTACTTTCTCCCTTTCTCCCTTCCCCCATTTTCACACTACATACGTCAAGATCACCAGCAGTCTACCTCCCACACACAGCCCCTCGTTCCCGATCACCGTTTGTTATCTCCCCCTTTCTTAGCTCTCCTGAAATAAGAATTTCTAACTTCCGGTCAGTCATTGTTATGATCGGCCATTATTATGATTGACCGTTGACTGAACACTATTCAATTTTTTTTCTCCGTGTTTTTCTCCTTGTCTCCGTATTCTTTCTGTTGAAGAGCGTAGCTCGAAACGTCAAAGACTTTCCGTATTCCCGAGCGTCATACTAATATATACTTTTGTTATTTACACCACCTGTCCTCGTCTGTTGTTATTTTTTGTATATTCTCCCATATATATATACATACATATATATATATATACATACATATATATATATATATATATATATATATACGTACATATATATACATATATATATATATACATACATATATATATATATATATATATATATATATATACATACATATATATATACATACATATATATATATATATACATACATATATATATATATATATACATATATATATATACATTCATATATATATATATATATACATATATATATATACATACATATATATATATATATATATATATATATATATATATACATACATATATATATATATATATACATATATATATATATATATATATATATATATATATATACATACAGATAGATAGATAGATAGATAGATAGATAGATAGATCAATATATACACAAATGCATATATACATAAATATAATCATCATATATATATATATATATATATATATATATATATATATATACACATGTGTATACAAATTTGTATGTGCATGTGTGTTTGTAGGTATATTATTATATATATTGTAATGTACAAGCTGAAAATGTATATACATTGTTTAAGTTAATACGACTCAAAATCCTAATAAAGGGAAAGTAAAAACATGCTATTCTTCAGCCTATAAAGTGCCTTGCATGCAGCAAAATGTCTATAACAAGGAACCTGGATGTGCAATATAGAGTAAGACACCATGAAGCCATTGCTTAATATGCCCAGAAAGCAATAAGAATTCTCATATATTGTCATTCATTCAGTCGTACAAATGATGCCTTGCAAAGCTAACAAACTCATATATACACAAACACATACTACCCCCCTCACACACACGCATGCACACACACACACACATGCTCACACACATAAAGAAATAAATATATCTTTTATCTTTTAGTTTTTTATTTGCTGCAGTCATTACACTGTGGCCATGATGGGGTTAGGGTTATAGAAATTTTAATTGATCATGCCTCATAGAAATTTTAGTTAATCGAATCGACCCCCGGGACTCAGTTCTTTTTTTGTTTTTTGTTTGAAAGCCTGATACTTATTTTATCAGCCTTTTTTTTTTGAACCACTAGGTTACATAGATGTAAACACAGCAACACCAGTTGTCAAGTGGTGGTGGAAGGCAAACATACTGATACAAAGACATACACATATACATATATATACATATATATATACATATATACATACATACATAAATACATGTATACATACATACATAGATATATGTGTGTGTATATATATATATCCATATATTATTACAATTAAAAGGGTAAAGGATTATCAATTTATTAATAAATTAATAATTAATAATTTTTACCAAGCCCTTCGGTATGTAAGCACCATTATCGGTGTGCAACTTATTTAAAAGTTCTTATACATTTATAAACAAAATTAAGGGATCAGCAACAGGTTGCTTCATTTTTAGCTGCTATTTCTGAACTTCGGTATGTGGTGAAGCAACCTGTTGCTGATCCCTTAATTTTGTTTATATATATCCATATATATATTGCTTTCTTCCAAAGAATCCAGCGCTCTTAGCTTAGACTTTTTTGGGGCCAGCCAGATTAGAGCAGTCTCGAGAGTAACCGGCCGAAACTACAAAGTCAGTCCGGTACTTGACTGAAGATTGAAAGCTCCGAATGACCTGTCCTTGATTTTTTCCTGTCTTTTTTTGTATCATCTAACTGTCTGAATGTTTTGTTGTTGCCTGTTACGTTCTTGTTCCATTTTTTTGTTTTGTTCATATATATATATATATATATATATATATATGAGAGGCTCCTTTCACTTTCCATCTACCAAATCCACTTAAGGTTTTGGTCAGCCCAAGGCTACAGTAGAAGACACTTGCCCAAGGTGTTATGCAGTGGGACTGAATCAGATGTGAAGCAGTGACGGGGGATAAACACAGATAAAATGGAACACATACATAGAAGTGTGTATGTGTGTGTGTGTGTGTGTGCATGTGTATGGCTGGCTTTCTTCAGTTTCTATCTACGAAACTGACTCACATGGCTTTGGTAGGCCCAAGGCTATAGTAGAAGACAGTTGCCCAAGCTGCTACACAGTGGGACTGAACCCGGAACCATGTGGTTAGGAAGCAAGCTTCTTACCTCACAGCCACACCTGCCCCTATATACACTCATGCATAGATGCTCTGTAGCACACATCAAAATAAGCAGTTGTACACTGATATTGCTGATCATACATACTCTATCATTATCTAAATTTACCAAACATATCACTCTGCATCCTTCTAAAACCAGGAAACAACGCAGACCACAAATTCAATTTCACCAAATAAATAAATATACAAATAAATGAAATAAAATAAAATAAAAATATTTGCCATGTTAATACAATGATTAGTCTAAACAAACATTAGTCAAAAAGAAAAACTAAAACTGAGTCATATTTCTGTTATTTTAAAATTTTTCTTTCAACTTATATTTTTATTTCTTTGATTTTATTCTTATTTATATAGCTTTGTTTTGTACTTATTTATTTATTTTTATTTTTCAATGTAATGATCATGAAACATTACTGACCTCAATTTCACCATCATAATTTTATTAAATATTGGTTATTTTCCATTCTTGCATGAATTTAAAGAGCTCTGCCAAACCACATCAATCATCATAACTGATATACTTAGGTGTGACAACAATTTGAATAACAATATATTCTCTCAGAATAGTCACAGTGTGTGAATAACAACAACAACAACAATAACAATAATAATAATAATGGCTGTGTGGTAAGAATCTTGCTTCCCAACCACGTGAAAGCAACTAAAAGTTACACTCTGTTGTCAAAAAGGCTTATAAATTCAAAAGGGAACTTGCCATCAACCCTAAATTGGATGAGGAGCCTGAAACTACTGTTACCAAGGAAACAAAGTGAATCATGCCAACGGGAAAAAGAAAAAGAGAAGCAGAAACAAACTGAGAAGCAGTGGTGAGCTGGCAGAAATGTTAGCACGCCGGGCAAAATGCTTAGCGGTATTTCGTCTGCTGTTACGTTTGTATGATGCTTTTTACGATGCCTTCAAAACTGTTTTATCGATGACCAGGTGATCCTTGGTACTCTGAGAATTCTTCCGACATCCTTTTTGTTCCCTTGGTATTATTATCATCATCATCATCATTTTTATCATCATCATCATCATTATTATTATTACTACTACTACTACTTTTATTATCATCATTTATTGCGGAAGCATATTGTTGATTTAATCTCTTTGTTAATCATGATGTTTTTTCGCTGTTTACACATTTAACTTCACTGTCCCTCGTTTGTGCATCATCCTCTATGTGTTGTGTTCGACCCTGGTGGCCAATAAAGAAAGAATTATTATTATTATTATTATTATTATTATTATTAGTAGTAGTAGTAGTAGTAGTAGTAGTAGTAGTAGTAGTAGTAGTAGTAGTAGATTCTCATATTGCTATTTTGCTTAATATATGCTTTTAAGTTCTAATTTGAAAATAAATACACATGCTCACACACACACACACACACACACACACACACACACACACACACACACACACACACACACACACACACACACACAATTATCACATAGAATAACAGCAATGACTTTGAATAGTCAAGAATGAAAAACAGGTCACATATTTTTATAATGTCCTCTGCGACTAAAGAAGAAGGTTGGTTTTGTTTTTGCTTGTCTTTATTCAATATATTTATTTCATACATAGTTCAGTGTAAAATTATTGGAAAGCTATAAAAATAATGTTCATATAAAACATGATTTATATTAAATAAATAAAATTTATTATAAATAATATTTGCCACTTTATACTTATCATTTGCAAATGTTTCACATATATACCATTGTTACAGATGGAGAAATAATGTGGTTACTTGTCATGCTGCAAGTAGTAACTGACTTCCATTCAAATCATATCATTCCATCTTGGAAAATGTAGCAGCTTGTTGGATAATATAGTCACATATATAAAACTGTATGTATGAGTGTGTGTATACATACACACACTCATACATATGTACAGACATCTCAAAGCAGACAACATCATTTTATATATGTACATATATACCATAGGCTTCTTTCAGTTTTCCTCTGAAATATTTATGCAAAAGTCTTTGGTCTCCTACTGGTAATTACAGATGGGCCCTGTCATGATGCATAATGATGTCAGGCACCTCTTCTTCCGACTGAAACAACAGCCAAATGGACATCATGTTAAGGTAGGTGCACCCTGTAATGGTGGACTTTGTGAAAAAGAAAGGCCCAAAATTTTTTAGTTTATTATGGAGCAGCAAACGGTTACCTTGGAGAATCACGTTCATATTCCAGTATGGCCCACAAATTTTCTATGCCCCAAAATCTTAAATCATGCTAGTGAGCAATTTGGAAAAGGCAAGATTTATCAGTGTTGTCAAACAAAACTTGGCAGGTAAACATACGTTTTTTTTTGTTTTTGATACCATTCATTTTCAATTGCCCTGTGTTTTTTTTTTATTGGAGCTTCATAGTCTGATGAAGACAGATAGTCCCCATGACATTTTCCAGGAATTTTGAAACTGGGATTAGGGGTTCAAAGAAAGGAAATCATTATGAATCTGAAGTACTGCTCTGGATGTTTAAAAAAGAGTCAAAGTAAACTCTGATCAAGGGACCCAAAGGCCAGATGATATGGTAGTGTTTAAACAAGCACCAGATGAAGTTTACATCCTAAACGCAAGTAAAGGCTCCTCTCAGAAGCTGCTTTTGTCTTCTAAATTTCATTCACAAGGGTTTGATTAAATTGAGTCTATGACAGAAAATATTTGCCAAAAGTGTCATGAGCGGAGATTGAAACCAAGCCTTGTACTTGTGAAGTGAACTTTTCAACAACACAATCATGCCTACACCTGGAAATGATAATTACCAATTTAGGCACAAGGTCAGAAATTGTGGAGAGGAGGACAGCCAGTTATAGCAACCAGACCCAGTACATCACTGGTACATATTTATTAATCCTGGGAAGATAAAAGGCAAAGTTAATCTCAACATGATTTGAATAGAATATTGAGAGCTGGAGTAAATACAGCATAATATTTTCCCCAACTCTAGTGAGGGTGTATGACCATGATTTCAATTCCTGAACTGGATGGTGCATTGTGTTCTTGAGCAAAACATTTCTTTTCACCTTTCTCCATTTGACTCAACTTCAAACGAAATTCTGCAATAGCTAGGAAGTTAACCCTGTGATGGACCAGCGTACCATCCAGAAGGTGTTGAAGCATTGCAGTCTCAGTCATTTATAAGCCATGAAGACCAGGCTTTGTGAGTCCTGGGGCTCCATACAGACCTATGTCTTAATATAAGTCATAGATTCGGCCAATCCACTACTCTATGATTTCTAATTTAAATACAAGGCCAGCAATTCTGAGGGAAGAAGCCTTGTCAACTTCCTTAACCTCAATATTTGACTGGTACTTCGTTTTTTTTGGTCAAGAGGAAAGAAAAGTAAGGTTGACTTTATTGGGATTTGAACTCAGAATGTAACAAGCTAGAACAAATATCACATGCTCTAAACATGGCACTAACATAGGCACAAGACTTAAAATTCAGTGGGCAGGGCTTAGTAGATACCATAAACCACAGTATTATCACTTTATTTTATCAATTCCTGAAGGATGAAAGACAAAGGCAAAGCTTCATTGGCTGGATTTCAACTCAGAATGTATAGAATTTTTTCAATGATCTACCAATTCTGCCACTCCACAACATTTATGTGTTGAGAAATAATTCCTTCTAAATTTGGTACAAGGACAGCAATTTTGAGGAGTAGGAGAAAGTTTATTGCATTGACCCCAGTAATTGACTGGTATTTTATTTCATCAACTTCCGAAGGGGTGAAAGGCAAAGCCAAATGCAGTAGGATTTGAACTCAGAATGTGATGAACTGAAAGAAATACTGTTAAGCATTTTATCAGATGCGGTTATAATTCTGCCAGCTTTATATGTCCAGAAATAATGGTTTCAAATTTTGACACAAGGCCAGCAAGTTCAAGGGAGGAAGTAAATCGATTACATCTACCCCAGTATTTGACTGGTACTTATTTCATCAATCCTGAAAGGATGAAAGGTGAAGTTAACTTCAGCAGGATTTGAACTCAAAATGTAAAGATGGACAAAATTCTACATAGCATTTTGCCCAGTGTGCTCATGATTCTATCAGCTCACCGGCTTCATGCATCCAGAAAAACTAAAGACAACATTAGTAATTGACAATAATTGTTTATCTTCACTGTATAATTATTTCTAATTAGCTTTTTAGTGCTCCATGCATTAAATAACTTTTACATCCCAATCCTAATAGCATTTGAGATGTTGTTATTTTCAACTAATAACAATTGCTTATTTTTTCCAAAATTTTAAACTAAATAAAACAATATAAATCAGCCATATAGTTATATCTGATAAATATATTATTTCTTCCATTAAAATTCATTTTAAATTGTTACCTGAAAAACTGATTTTTACATTTATAACTATTTATTTATCTTTTTATGATTCTAACCAAATTTTAAAAACACATAAAGAAATTTTTTTCCTAAAATTTTAGATTAGAAATGAAAAAAACTATAATATATCTAAAATATGACATGTTTGCAGGTTACAAGATTTGATATATTTCAATTATTTACATCAAAATCTGTGAAGATTTTGATGTAAATATTTTTTACTGTTGTAATAACTACAATTTTAATAAAATTCACTTTCAAAAACAAATGCTTTTAGTTCAAACCAAACCAAAACGCATTAATTTTATGTTGGAAAATATATATTCTTACTCTAGGAAAATCTTCAATGTGTGAAACAGCTGAATGGTATAAAACTACCATACAAACTTATAGATCTTGAGTTCAAATTCATTGCAGGTATATCATATAATTTTAGATTGCTCAAGTTTACTAATCTCCTGAGTGTTGGAATCAAATCATCTGGAACCGTTGCCAAAAACTGGTGGGTATTTTATCCAAGGTGGGTATGATTGTGGTTAAAAAGCTTGCTTCCAAAACATTTGTTTGTAGGTTCATTGTGTGGCACCTTGAAATGTCTTCTACTATAAGACTGAGCCAACCAAAGACTTGTGAATGGATTTGGCAGGTGGGAACTGAAAGAGGTCAGCCATATACATACATACATGCATACATACATACATACATACATACATACATATACATGTATGCAGAGCTGACCAAAGTCAACTGACAGTAAATCAAAATTCCATAAATTCTATCTGTAATTCTGTATTGACTTGAATGGAAAAATGTGTTGCCCAAGAAGGACTTCAGTTTGAACAATTTTCATGATCTTTCATGATGGTTTGCTCAGCATGAGAAGTCACGTCAGGCTAAGTAATCACATGGTCATCTTTTTATACAAGCATGTCCTCTGCACCCCTCTTCAGTTGAGCATCCCTAATATTGTGGGCGCATGGGTGCTGGTTCCATGTCAAACAGACATGGAGCCTGTGCAGCTCTCCAGCTGACCAGATTCTATCAAACTGTCTAATCCAAGACAGCATGGAAAACGGATGTTAAATGATGATAATGATGATACACACACACAAATATATATACATACACAGTATATATATATATATATATATATATATATATATATATATATATATATATATATATATATATATAATATAAATTGTAGAAGGCAATTTAGGCAGGTATCTTCTAAGCCTTGAGTTGATACAAATATTGTGGCAGAATTTGATAGAATCAACTGAAAGAAGCCCGCCATGTGTGTGTGTGTGTGTGTGTGTGTGTGTGTGTTAAATTCGCCCCCCCCCCCCCCCACACACACACCTGTGTTAAACTCTGTAACGTAGTGGTTCAGCCGATGAGACTAATAGAATAATTACCAGGTTTTCAAAAACAGGTAAATAAATACTGGGATTGATTTTTTTGACGAAAATTCTTCGTGGTGTTCTAGCATGGTCACAGTCTAATGAATGTGGATATATATGTGAATATGAATATGTGTGTGTGTGTGTGTGTGTGTGTGTGTGTGTTTGCTGCGCATGTATGTGTTAGTATGTTTGTTGCACTATGTGTGTGATTGTGTGTTTATATTCTGCAATCCTCTGAAAATTAACAGAGTTATCATAGTTGTTGATATGCTGGATTTTCCCCTAACAATAAATTTTCTGTTAGCTCTGAGCTTTCAGGAATGCATACTTGTAAAAGAGAGATAAGGATTAGTGACAAGAAGGGCCTCAAGCTGTAAAAGCAATGCCTCAATAATATATATATTCCTTTAACCCATGCTAGCAGAAAAACAAAAACAACAAATATGAAAAGAACAAACATACATCCACTTATCCTGATTAAACAAAATTCTAAGCCATGACTCTGAAATTTACTTCACAGCTAAGAGACATTAACATTTACATTTTATAGAAATGTTATGGTTCACATAAGTTTAACAGCAGAACATATTTGAAATCATACTCTCACTCTTTCAACTTTTCACAAAATCAGATTCTGTGAAAAATCAAAGATGCTTTATCATTGGATGTGTAGAAATGTATCAATATAAATTATGCATGAACATATCAGTGCAGTAGACGAGGATGTGTGCTTTAGAAGTTCACTTCGTAGTCACATGGTTTCAGGTTCAGTCCCACTGTTAGAACTTTCAGGAGGGGAATATGTGGTACTCATCAACTTGCAGACACTGTATTTTGTCAATTTACCTGTTTATTTTTCAACTAAGAGGACAGGACAATAAGATCAATATACAAACACATATGACATATTATGTCATATCAGTAATAATAATTAAAAAGGACATCTAGTGACCTGTCTGTGTTTGTGTTTGTGTGTTTGTGTGTTTACTTACATTTGTGCTTCACTGAAAATGTCTCAGCTGCAAGTATTTATGCTTTGTAATTGTCCCCTGTCAAATCCTCTACTCATTTCGTGCCTCTGATGACATGTAAAATAAAAGATTTTTTACTTAAAAAAAAAACAGTTGAATGTTATTGACAGGAAAGGCATCCAGTAGCAAAATGATGCGTCAGTAAGTCACTTATCTAACCCATACTAGTACAGAAAAACAGATGTAACAATGATGGAATAAACATATGATAAATCTAAATGCCAAGCAACAAGTTTATTAAAAAGTTATGTGTGTGGAAAACTGAAAATCCTCACATATTTACACCTGTAAGATATATTTACTCTTAGTTGGAAGTATAAATGCTAAGATTATAATCCTAAATGGTATTTTTAGCAAGCCATAGGCAACAACATCTCGATAATATATTTCATGTTGGCCAATTCTTTAGTCAGAGGCACAGTAGTCTCTTGACTTCCTAACAGTAAAATGGAGTAAATGTTAATAAACGAACATTATTTACAAACCACAAATGTAATTTTCTGAATATATATATATATATATATATATATATATATATATATATATATATGTATGTATATATATATATATATTGGTTTTAATGCAGTGAGTAAATTTTGCAATTCATGTATATGATCAGCTTCAACAAGTTCCATCTGACACATTGCAAAAATTTTAAAAAACCTTTGTTAAAACAATAATGATGACAATTACAGTCACCTATGACTATATAACCCAGTGTAAGTAATCTTATTTCAGAATGATAGGGTGCAGCTTGATGGAGATTTGTTTGCTATTTCTAGCAGGTCATGCAGCCATGCAAAGGTTTTTCTGGTTGGTTCATATTGTATATGTGCTTTCAATATACTGAAGTTGATTCAGTTAGCTACACCCATTTCCTCTAATAAAAATTAGTGTTGTGTCGTATCAAAAGAAATCAATAATTTGTCTATATGCCTTGTTACATTATTAAACAGCTGTACTGAATGTAATTAAAATTCTCTGCTGTATAACAGTAGACATTAATAAACATCTCTTCATAGTCTCTATGGTGCGACCAGCACTGATCCATTCTTCACAGTGATGTCACTTCCTTTGTGCCAGGCTTGTTAAATCCTTTCTTTTATGGTTCCTTAACCCTAACAGACCAACCAATTTTGTTTATCTAGTAATTTGCGAATAACAATGGCACAGAGAGAGAAAGAGAGAGAGAGGGAAAGGCAGATGTCAAGAGTGATAGAGAAAGTAACAGAGAGAGAGAGAGAGAGAGAGAGAGAGAGAGAGAGAGAGAGAGAGAGAAAGAGTGAAAGGAAATAGAGCCTCATGATTCCTTTGCGGCCTCGCATGATCAAATAGGTTAAATACTATGTTAGTACATGCTTCATTAAATTTATTAGGAGTTAATATCATGCGGAAACACACAGATGACTGAGTTAATAAGATGCAGCTGAAAGGTTGGAAGTTCATATCTTGTCTCCCCAACATTGTATTCTGAACATGAAGTGATACAGTGGGGTTAGATCTTAATATAGCAACTATAATGTAGTTGTAATCATAATGATTTGCTTTCTTTCATTTGTCTTTTGTTATCTTTTTATACATCTGTTTTTTCCATACTAGAATGGGTTAGAGGAGTGTGTGTATATATAATAATAATAATAATAATAATAATAATAATAATAATAATAATAATGATGATAATAATAATAATAATGATGATGATAATGATTCCATTTATCTATATATAATGATTTCATTTATAATAACAAGGGATTAATGAATTCAGGCAGACATCTATAAAGCACTCATTGCTAAATGAATTTGGTTAACTATCTCCAGCAATCAGACACCAAAATATTCAAGCAGAATTAACATCCGAGGTAATTCATAATGTATGACAAGTAAAACTATATATATATATATATATATATATATATATGTATGTATGTATGTATGTATGTATGTATGTATATACATATGCATATATATATATGTATATGCATAAATAAAGTTATTATCTGTTATTATATCTGTTTTTTTTTTATAAACATAAATTTGTCCTCAAATATCTTATGCTCCCTATGTATATGTATTACTGAGGCATTGTTTTATAGCAGATGCTCTTCATGTAACTATGCCTTACCAGCTTTCAATTTTTCAAGTATGGGGTTCTTTCTGCCACATGTATTTAAAAGTACAGAGACAGCAAATGATTTGATATCAGAAAAAAGACAAAAGATTCCACACTTGTAAGTGTCAGAGCTTGTTCATGCTAAGTATGTAGTTTGTAATTATTCATGGATACACTTGCACACAAACACACACATACATACATCTGTGTATGTCTGTGTGGTTGAGAAGCTCATTTTTTTTGTGTGACCAGTTAATCTCAAGTTCAATCCTATTGCACTACACCTTGGGTAAGTGTTTTCTGCTTTAACCCCATGCTGACCACCAGTGCATGAGAGCGAATTTGGTAGGCAGTAAATCAGATGGTCTCAAGATTATTGATTATATGATGCACAAGAGATTAAATAAAATATAACTAGTATACCTTACATGGAAATTGGAAAAAAAATTACTGAAGCATTGGACATAGAAAGTTTAAAACAATTAGTGGAGTTATTGCATGAAAACTTTTTCAAAAAACTGTTTTAAATTTAGAGAAAAAAAAAGGAAGAAAAAATATTGTCTATGTTGTTTTATTAATGATAATTATGTGTAACAAAATTATGAATAATACATTTTTCAAGATGACAAAGAAAAGAAAAATTTTCTAAACCTTAATTTACCATCATCACTAACCTCCTCCTCCTCCTCCCCCTCCTCCCCACTCCTCCTCCCCCTCCTCCTCCTCCTCATCATTTAATGTCCAGTTTTCATGTTGGCATAAGTTGGACAGTTTGACAGACTTTGATGAGTTGGAGGACTACTTCATGCTCCAATGTCTATTTTTGCATGGTTTCTACGGATGGATAGCTCTCACAATGCCAACGCCTTTACAGAGTGTCCTAGGTGTTTTTTCAATGCCACAAGGATTAGGAATAATCACTGTTTAACTTGCAAGAAGCTTTGGTCAGCTGGGGGCTATGTTATAAGATACTTGCCCGAGGAGTCATGCAGTGGGATTGAACTTGAAACCTTGTGATTGAGAAGCAGAGAACATAAAGTATATTATTCATTGTCTTCCATCCCCCTGGGGCTACTAAAAGGATTTACCAGTAACTTACAGAGTTGATTTAAAGTTAAAAATGACAAAATGTTATAGACTTGCCGAGTGGAGAAGATGTTTACTTTGCAGCTGCATGGTTCTTGGTTCAATCTCACTGCACAACACATTTGAAATATGTCTTCTATTACAGAATCAGGTTCACCCAGGCCCTGTGAGTGGAATTTGGTAGATGGAAACCATTAATATTTTAATGTCTTATGGTTTTTGTTCTTGTGTTTTACCATTTATAGCCTAACTGTTCTTGTTGGTAAAGATTATTTGCCAACATAATGTGGCAGTCTCAGTTGGGAGGAACATTACTGTTATTTAACCCAGGAAACATCATCTCCAGCTGGCTATACGACACACAATCTGTGTCTTTATATTTTCAAACAGGAAAGTGTAGCACCCCTCCCATCACAAAACAATATCTGAGGACCACAGTTTCTGGATTATTTCCCTTCTTCAGCACAGAATAACTGCTTGGCTGAGATGGCACTGCTAAGCCCTTGTTCGAAAATATATATAATTTTCAAAGTGACACACAGTCACTGATCTAATAAATAAAAACATTATTTTCCTAAATCTCTCAACGAGAGACATTCAGTAACAGTGTGTCATATAGCCAGCTGGAGACGATGTTTCCTGGGGCTAAATAACAGTATCATTCGTCCTAACCCGGACTGCCACATTTTGTTGGCAAATAATCTTTACTTTAAATTACTGTTACTGAATGTCTCTCATTAAGAGATTTACGAACAATAATGTTTCTATTTGTTCTTGTTGAGATATCAGTAATATTGGATTCAACTTTTTACACAAGGTTAACAGTTTTTTGTGGGGAGGGGTAAGTTAATTACATCGACCCCCAGTGCTCAACTGGTATTTATTTTATCAACCCTAAAAAGATGATAGGCAAAGTGAACCTCAGCAGAATTTGAACTCAGAACATGGAGACTGATGAAATGTCACAAATCATTTTGCCTGGCATGCTAACGATTCTACTAGCTCGTTGCCTTAAACATTGCTTTCAATTTTTGGCACAAGACCAACAATATGGAGGAAGGGACTATGTTGATTTCATTGACCCCAGTATTCAGCTGGTACTTATTTAATCAACTCTGTAAGAATGAAAATTAAGGCTGACCTCAGCAGAATTTGAACTCACCACGTAAAGACAGACAAAGTGCCATTAAACCTTTTGCTCAGCATGCTAATGATTCTGCCAGCCTGCTGCCTTAGGGATACTCATAACATTAATTTCTCAGATTTACACAAAACAACAAATCAATCCTATTGATTTGCTGGATGAATATTTTTATCAAATCCAGAGACACAAAAGGCTAAATCAATCACTGAGTTATTTGAACTCAAAACATTAAGACAAAATCAAATATGGTTAAGTATTTAATCCAACATCCTTCTGGATTCTTTTCATTTTCTTTTTTTCGTCCTTGCACCATCTTAAAGGGCTATCCATAATATAGTTAAGGTTAAACGAGTGCCACTATACTTGACAGCTTCTCAAAAGATATCTGAGCCAAACTGAAAGAAAGCTTGCTAAGTATTGAAATTACTCTTTTCCTTGGCATGAAATTAGATGGAATAGGAAAAGCCCATAAAATTATATTGCTGAACTGGTAACATGGTTTTGTAGGTTATTGGAAAAAGCTTAACACTGTTAACTCGCTCAAAGAAACTGATTTTGTGATTTTTCTATTTCTCTATATTCATCTGGAAATTATAGAAAAAGAAAGGAAAGAAAGAAGACGTACTTATTACATCTAATACCAAGTCTCTCGCAACTGTTTCTAAGAGGCTTTACACTATTAAAGAAAATAGATGTTATAATTTTAGGAAAGAAAAAAAAAAAAGGAAGTTTTTCACACAAAGTATTTCATAAATTATATATATTACATTTCATAGCTGAAGCTGGCCTAACTTCACTCACAAACCACTTGTCCATAATTGTTGTATCCTTTTTCTCTTACCTCAATAGTCTCTTCTCTTGTGAACTTACTGATTGCATATATCTTCACTTATACCCACTAATTTCATTGCTTCATTGTTTCTTTTCTTCTTCTTCTTCTTACTACTACTACTACTACTACTACTACTACTACTACTACTATCTTCTTTTCCATCTTTTCTCTTCCTCCTTAGTATTATTAATATTAATAATAATAATACTGTTATCATTATTATTAGTCATCTGCTTTTTCTTCTTATTCTTATTACTACTATTGTTATTACTATTACTATTATTATTATTAATGTTCTATTCCTCCTTTTTCTTCTTCTTCTACTTCTTTTCTATCTCATTCTTCTTCTTCCTCTCCTCCTTTTTACTCTTCTTCTTACCATTCCATTGTCTTTTCCTTCCCTGCGACTGGAATCCACATTAAGTGGTTTTTGCAATCTTTTCTTCTTTTACAGAATTGAATCTCTCTGGAACTTCCTTTTTACCAATGAGTGAACCTCAACATTGTCACTCGGTCTGCAAGAAATAGCAACCAAATTCCCCTTAAATCACACTCAACAACTTTGGAGCAAAAGAATAGGGATAACACACGAGATAATGTAGTAGCAGTGTTATTAAATTCACAATAACATAAAGAATGGTTATCACTTGGGTATCTTTAATCAAAGGTCATTTCTATGTGGAGCAAATCCATGATTGCTGGCAGTTATGCAACGTTTTTACATGAGTCAATGATAATAATAATAACGAGTGTCTCATTCAACATCCTTAAACAACCCATATTCAGGGACCTTTTGAGCAGGATGGGCTACTCAACCTGAAGAAAATTCTAACTGGGCCCCACCTGCAAGGTCATGCGCTGTTTATCTTGATATGAGATCACCATGTTGCGCACATATGGTTGTGATGAATGTGCCTGATGTACCCTTATCAGATGGGTAGTCATGATGGGTATACTGGGCTTCATATATTTTACCCAAGTGTCACTTTGATGACATGCACTGCTCTCTTACTCAATAATAATAATAATAATAATAATAATAATAATAATAATAATAATGATAATAATAATAACAATAATAATAATAATGATAATAATATACATGCTTAAGAAGTGATATTGAGGTAATGTTTAATGCAGTTTTGTAATGTCATGAAAGAATTGAGAATAATAAGGCAGGAACTTGGTCAATAAAAGTAGAATATTTATATTAATAATTTGTTAATTATTTTCTTTTTTATATTCAAAGCATAATTATTGGAATTGCTATGAGTGATAGAAGAGGAGGTTGGGGGACATAAAAGAATGCTACTCTATTATAATTCTTTGGCTCAGTCTATGAAATCAATGAACAAAGACAAATTATTGATAGATGTCTTAGGTACAATGATGTGTCTTTTTTCTTGTCTTTTTTTTGTTTTGTTTTTGTTATGGTTGCCTTTTGGCCATGGCAAATGTTACAGTTAATTGATGAGTTCAATAACCGACAGATTTGTTGTTGTTTCTGCTCTTGTTGTTGTTTACCCCCCCCCCCCCCCGGTCAGCTGTGAATGAATGGAAAAAATAGACATTCTAGCCATGACCACCCTGTTTCACATCAGACTACATTATTTGATGTGTCTTTCTTTCATCTTTTCTTTTACTTCTTTAAGTCATTTCGTTGTGGCCATGCTGGAGTGTTGCCTTGAAAAATTTTAGTCAAGTGAATCACACTTAGTGTTTATTTTTAAAGCTTGGTACATATTCTATCAGTCTCTTTTGCCAAACTGCTAAGTTACGCGGACATAAACACACTAACACCAGTTGTCAAGTGTTGAGGAGGAGGATGCAAACATGGAACAAAAATATGCATCCATGGGGTGGTGTCCATGGATGTGTAACCATCTAATGAAGGCTTCACCATGACTCAAGCTCTCAATTCAAATCCATAAGAATGAAATTGGATGGTAACGAAGAGTCATGGGAATCCACGAAGGCAGTATGATCAAGAAGAGAAGAAGATATATACAGGGTGCAGTGAATAAATTGTCATCTAAATTATGCAAAAATCAAAATAACACTGACGTCTCATTTTAACAGATATATTTACCAAAATTACATAAAAATATTTTGAAATACAAAATTTATTCAATAAAATCTCCATTCGCTTCAACCACATCCTCCAGATGACTTTGGAATCTCCTGCAACTCTCCTAGACAGTCTCCTTGTTTAAATTGGTGAATGCTGCCATAATCTTTGCCTTCAGTTCATCTTTGGTGTTACAAGGAGTTTTGTTGGTCTCTTGCTCAACTGTGCCCCACATATAATAATCAAAGGGCTTGCAGTCTTGGAAGTTAGTCTTGGCCAGATGTTAGGTGTGATGTGGTTGCAGAAATTGCCTGACAGCCATGATTGGGTTCTCCTGTTTGTGCGGCATGGCACAGAGTCCTGTTGCCAGACATAGGGTTTTCCAGCAGCCACCCTCTACACCCAGGACAGCACTACCTCCTCCAGGCACTTGATGTAGGCCCCCGTGCTGAGTCTGAGGCTGTGTGGGAAGATGAAAGGACGCATAACGTCGCCATCACTAGTGATCCCTCCAAACACCATGATGCTGACTGGATGTTTGGCTTTTATCACTCTCAGTACATGTCCTCAGATTGACACCCAAACACCCTGAAATGTTCATATTCGAGCTTCCAGCACGAATTCCAAGGAATGCAGCATGTCGTTTCCAAATCTCTGGCAGAGTGAATTGTATCATGGTGCTGTTTTTCTCACAGGCTGTGCCCAACTGACCCTACTATACTGTGTAGTCAAAAAAATCAAAAACAAACAATGCACATACATGAAATTAAAAATATAAAATGACAACATTTTGCCCATCACACTCTGTATGTGTGTATGTAATGTGTGTGTGTGTGTGTGTGTGTATGTATGTGTGTGTGTATGTGTGTGTGTGTGTATGCTGCAGTATGTTCTGACTAGAGCCTGCTTTAAAGTGCTTGATTTATTCTCAAATATCCTCGGTCATATGAGGATGCAATTTTAATAGGGAGAGGTGTTATTAAAGGGTAACATGCAGAACATTTAACTGCAGTCAGCTATTAAATAAAAATTCTAGATTCACAAAACCCAGACTCTCTGAAAATGCTCTTCTCATATTTTCTCTTATTTTTAGTTTAAGAATATCTAGCAACTGCAGCTGCAGCAGTTATTTTTGAGAGGTAAAAACTGTATTGTAAATGTTCCAGTGTGTATGTGAACTTAAGTGTTAAATTTACTTTATCTCAATTTTCTATGCATCTGATAAACTATGAATGTTGAACAAAAAACAATTTGTCTAAGTGCAATGGACTCTGTTTGTATTTTTTTCTTATCCTTCTCTTTTCTGAACTATTCTCTTTTTCTGATGTGTAAATGATGCAATGCTATTAACAAATCCTTAATTACTTTGTACTGAAGAGATACAATTAGATTGAAATAATTGCTTCTGTATATGAATATTAAGGACTTTATAGTTGAAACAAAATAAATAAATATATGCATAAATAATAAATAAATAAACAAATAATTACATGCAGAAAGATATATTTCATTCCATTATATTCAAATATACTTCTCTTATGAAAAAATAAAATATAATAAAGATGCAAGATGATTCTCACCCTTGCAATAAAAAGGAATAAACTACCAATGAAAGATAAACTGTAAACAATTTCAAGCTTATACACTTTGATGAAATTGCATACAGTATAGATATTCTTAAACTAAAATTCATAATATTTTTAGCTCTATGAAATTTTCTTTTCATCTTCCAGGGTGTACCAAGATATTTCTTAATTGTATAAATATATATAAGTTTCTGTCTTGTTTCCATTGGGAAAACATTTTAATGAGAAAAAACTTTGATAGCATACAACTTTTCAATATTTAATCGGTAGACCTATAGTAAGTATGGAGCCAGATATGGCGAATGAGTTGAAGTAGTAAAGTAGTTGAGTTGTTAGAGCCTCATGTAGAATAATTCATAGAATTTGTTCTAAAGCTTGGTGTTCCAAGTACAAAACCAATTGAAGTCAACTTTGCCTTTCACTCCTTTGATGCCAATGACAAAGTATCAATCTAGGTCAGTAGATTAGCAGAACATCAAATTAGGCCAAACCTGGCTTCACAAACTCTGAATATATATCTTTTATTTTCTACTAGTTTCTGTCATTAGATTCCGTCTAATGGTGAGGCACCACCCTGAATAATTTTATTCACGTAACTCAACCTCAATATATATTAGTATCTTTAAGCTTGGTTCTTATCCTATTGGTCGCTTTTGCTGAACTGCTAAATCACTGGCATGTAAACAAACCAACACTGGTTGTGATGCAGTGGTAGGTGACAAACACAGACACAAATACACACACACACATGTGATGGGCTTCTTTCAGTTTCTATCTACCAGATCCACTCACAAGGCTTTAATTGGATCAAGGCTACAGAAGATTTACCTGAGGGGCCACATAGTGGGACTAAACCTGGAACTAAACGGTTGAGAAGTAAACTTTTTATCACACAGCCATGCTTGCATGCACACACGCACACACATACATACATGCATGTGTGTGCGCACATACACACACACATACACACACAAATGGTTTTTTTCCTTCTCTCAGTCCCTAACACTCTCGAAGCTGGTTACTCCCTTTCCAACGTCCCTCTGAAAGGGAACACTGGGCCATGGCAGGGCTGAAGACCAATAATTTTTGAGGGGAAGGGCACCTCAGCTTCATCGTCCTTATCTCCATTTCACCCCTTGTGGAGGTACATGATTTAGTGTTTAGGGTGTTTGACTCATGATCGTAAGATTGTGGTTTCAATTCCTAGACCAGGCGACACATTGTGTTCTTGAGCAAAATACTTCATTTCATGTTGCTCCAGTCCATTCAGCAGGCAAAATGAGTAATCCTGCGACAGACATGTGAGGAATTATGCTATGGAGGCTGGTGTAGCTATCTGGTTCGCCAGACCCCAGTCAAATCGTCCAACCCATGCTAGCATGGAAGGTGGACGTTAAATGATGATGATGATGATGATGATATTCTACAGAAGAACTTCTGATCAAGCAAACATACAGTCAAAAGATTTCTATCAATGGCCAACTTGTCTTTTTTTGAACAGTTGATCTCAGATCTCCTTTGCCGAATATGCCTTTCATTTTCGTTTAAACGCAGTAGAGTTGTCATGCCACTCAAGAGATATTCTTCGACTGCTGTGCTATTTTCTGGTAATATGGCTGAAAACATTTAGGCCCTTTGTCAATTTCTGATACTCAATATCACTTCAGGTTCCGTCAATTTCAAACATTCAAACAATACTTTTTTAAATGAAAAACATTGAGCGGGTGTTCCCACTTCAACCTTCAATATATAAAATAATAAAAATAGCAATAACAGCAAAAAAAAAAAAAAAAAAAAATAATAATAATAATGATGATGATATTGATAATAATAATGAACTGTTAGTATATTAATTTCCTAAGTGCAATATATGAAGTAGATGTTGTCTTCCACTTTATTGATAACAGCGTTTTAATAAATATTTTGGTATTGTCATGTAATTCCATTTAGATCATGATATACATAATTTCTGCTTATTTTTCATCTTTCTCTCTCATATTAATGTCCTAGGAATATGTGATGTGCGTGTATCTGTTTGGGTGTGTACATGTATGTATGTATGTATATGTGTGCATGTATGTATATTTATATGTACACACACACACACGCACACACACACACACACACACACACATATATATATATATATATATATATATATATATATATATATATATATATATATATATATTATGTATAAGTATATGTATATGTATGTATATTACATTCATGCTTATACACACACATGTAAGTGTGTTGTGTGTGCATGTCCCCGTATACAAATGTATGTATGCACATATTTATGTACATACATACACACACACACACACACACACACACACACACACACACATATATATACACATATATATATGTATATATATGTATATATATATACAGGCTTGCACACACTCATGCACATACACACTCTCTCACACACACACACTCACATATATATATATACATATACACAGAGAGAGAGAAACAGAGAGAGACAGATGCACATACACAAAACAACCACACACATGCGTTATGGCATAATGCTTTGTCATGTGTGAAACTATTAAGCGTAGTTAAAATACAAAAGAAAACTTTGGATGTTAATGGAGTTCCAAAACATACATAAAAAAATTTATTTGGTAAATATTTCATACCTAAAAGATAGTTTTGCAGCATTATCTACTGTAAAATAAACATATTGTTAAAATAATTCAACGCAGCAACTAGTGAAGGTGTATTTTATTTATAAGTTGCAATGTTTACTTGGTTTTGGCTTTATAACGACTTCATTAATATATATGGAGCATTTATTTTTTTATTTATATGTGTAGTATGTAATATCTGTTGAGTATATTTGATATATATATATATATATATATATATATATATATATGAGTGTATGTGTATGCTCGTGTATGTGTATTCGTATGTGTGTGAATGTGGTGTGTATGCATTTATTTCTTACCTCCCTTGTGGGTGTCTGTGTACACACACAAACACACACACACACTTATAATACATATATATATATATATATATATATATTTTATACATTATAGAAATTTTATACAACGTTATATATACAATGCGTACTATATATGTGTGTGTTTGTATGTGTGTGTGTATATATATATATATATATATATATATATATATATATGTGTGTGTGTGTGTTTGTGTGTGTGTTTGTATGAGTCAGAGGTTACGCAACCATTTAAGGGATGATAAATATCCAATATACCACTGGGTGTATACCTATGTAATTATATCGAAGTGCTTACTATTGCAGGGCAATATCGCAATTGAACACTAAATATGAGTGGGGGTAAAACAGAAATTTACCCAGAATTTATGAGGCTGATGCTTGTCGATTGATTACCCTCTCCATTTTCTTATTTGCCTATAAATATATATATATATATCGTATTAATAAAATAGGAGTTGGAATGTGTAATAGACTTTATTGGGTACAACATATGTTTCGAAGTGTTCTGGGTCTCTTCAGGTACATCAATAAAAAGTCTCACTAGAGATTTCTTCAGTCGACTTACATATATGTCCATCAAATTCGAGAATGAATAAAATCAGAAAAAAATTATTGAAATGCAAAATCTCAAATATGAACGTGGAAAGCATACATTCTAGTTTAGAGAAAATGACGTAATCAGCTTTTACTGTTGTAACTTAAGAGAAAGAAAAGGAAGTAGAAGTTGAAAAGAAGATAATACTTAGACGAAAATTTATTTTGTGTTCATGCTTAGACACATATATACATGTGTGCGTTGTGTTGGTACTCTGTTGCTTACGACGTCGAGGGTTCCAGTTGATCCGATCAACGGAACAGCCTGCTCGTGAAATTAACGTACAAGTGGCTGAGCAATCCACAGATACATGTACCCTTAACGTAGTTCTTGGGGAATATTCAGCGTGACACAGTGTGACAAGGCTGACCCTTTGAATTACAGGCACAACAGAAACAGGAAGTAAGAGTGAGAGAAAGTTGTGGTGGGAGAGTACAGCAGGGTTCGCCACCATCTCCTGCTGGAGCCTCGTGGAGCTTTAGGTGTTTTCGCTCAATAAACACTCACAACACCCGGTCTGGGAATTGAAACCGCGATCCTATGACCGCGAGTCCACTGCCCTAACCACTGGGCCATTGCGCCTCCACTACATATATACATACACAGATATTAATACAATATGTATATATATACGCACATATACATGCATGCTCACACACGCACATCCAAGTATATAGGCATATACATACAGCTAGATATACATGCATACACACATGTATGGATGAATATATATGTGAAACAGAGAGGAGACTCTTGGAGTTGCCAGTGACAAGGTAACCTCACTAGTGCTAGGGCTATGACAAAATGCACACTGAGTAGGTGAAGCAAATAAAGGGGGACATTGGAGAAATGAGGGAACTGTTTCATTTTGAAATAGATTTGGCAACCTTGGTAGCACTGGTGCCATTATGAAAAAAGTACTCTGTACATTTTGTAAAGTGGTTGGAGCAACCGGGTGTAACAGAGATGCCGAAAAATTGTATGTACAAGCAAGCTGTAGTCATCGATCTGTTTACCTGTCTAAGCGGTCAGTAACACCTAATAAGAACAGACCTGATAAGCCATGCCATTCAATGCTAATATCGAACAAAAAACAACGACACTGCAACTTCTGATGATGATGATGATGGTGATGATGACGATGATGATGATGACAATAACATGGATGATGATGCTATCCTATTCAGTCAATTACCTTGCTGTGCATAGTATTTATGTTTGAATAAATATGCATAGCCAATGACTTGTACATTACTTCGTTTCCATGACTTATGCAAAGTTATCTATCTAAAACTGTTCTCATGTGACACCTTATTATATATAACTAAATGTATAATCAAGCAAGTGAAATGTTTCTTATTTTGTATTGAGACAGAACTAAAACATAAAAGATTCTCCAGAAAAATATTCTTTTGATATTTCTTGTACAAATGTTATTCATTCATTTTAAACAATGGTACTTATAAAATTTTATGCTTCTGTATTTGCATGTGCATGTGTATACACAGGTGTGGCTATGTGTGCATATGTATGTATATATGTATGTATGTATGTCTATGTATCTTTGTATGTATGTGTGAGCATGTGTGAATATATGTATGCATGACTGTGTGTTGTGTCAGAATTTTAATAATAAGTAAAATAAGAACGTTCCATTATATGCATTGTCATTGGTAACGCTTAAAAAATACATGTAACTATACATATATATTTGTATGTGTGTATGCATGCATGCATGTATGTATATATTTATGTGTGTGTATGTATATATGTATGCATGTATGCATATATGTGTGCATGCATATATATACATCTACATATATACATGTGTATGTATATATATACATTCATATATATACATACACACATACATACAAACATCCATATATATATATATATATATATATATAACAAAAGGAAAATATTTTGGTATCTTTGTCATGAATGAAAGAAAGTATTTACCTTCTTCTCAAAATTATGCTCCCAGTTACCATCATAAAGAGTAATAGACAACACAAGTCAATGAAAAAACACTAACAATGACCAAACTTTACATGATAAGAACTGAACCAGTTCTAGAAGTAGTGGATAACTAACTGTGGTTATGCTTTAATCTGATAAGGTCAGCGATCCATTTTACAGAAGGACAACACTTCACAATAAAAAATAATTTCACCTGTGCAATCAAAACCGTAATGTATGAAATTACATGCTCAAGATGCTTAGAGAACTAAACAGGACAAACCATAGGTCTTTAAGACAACGTATTACTCTGCATGGATCATGGATTAAAATACATGAATACAGACAATTAAAACTTAGTGAACATATAGGCAGATGTGCAGGTGAGAAACAGCCAAATTTAATGATTTTTTCCCATTTTAATTTAGTAATTATGAAACACAACAATGCATCAACAAAGAAGCAACTTTCATAAGCAAATCCTGACCACATCTAAATAACTGTGGAGGAGAAGAGGAGACAATTGCTACCACTCCTACAACAACTTTTATTGAAGCTGCCATTGCTGCTAATAGTTATACTGTCACAACTATTATACCACTGTCACAACTATTATAGCCACTGGCATTGCTAATAATAATAGTTTCAAATTTTGCCACAGCACCAGCCATTTCAAAGGCATGGGAAATCATTGATACCCCACAGTTCTCAACTGGTATTTATTTTATTGACATCAAATGAATGAAAGGCAAAGTTGAGTGTGGAAGAATTTAAACTCAGAACATAAAGACAGACAAAATGTCACTGAGCATTTTGCTTGGTGGCCTAACAATTTTGCTAGCTCACCACCACAGCATTGCTGCTAATAATAACAGCCACCCCTCAATGAGAATAGACAGCTGCCTCTGCTTGAACTGTTATAACTAATAAGAGCCAGTAGCCATCAGTAAGAAATAAACTACCAGCAACCATGAGATATTCATCAGAAAGACATGTTAATTACCAGAACTGATATGACGAAATATTAATTTAATTTATGTCAATCTATTTTTCTATTTTTTTTTCAACATGACTAAATTATCTCTTAAAGCGCTTGAAACCGGAAGCATATATTGATACAAATGTAAATACTTATTCTTTTCATTTAGGATAAAGTTAGTAAAGCATAATTTAATATAATATGAAACCTCTCAAATTTTACAATATGTGTGTGTGTGTGTGTGTGTGTGTGGCTATGTCTGTGTATAAATAAGTATGTATGTATGTACATTTATATATATATATGTATATACACATATGCATATATAGATGTGTGTATGTATATATATATATATATATATATATATATATATATATATATATATATATACAAGGTTTGGACAAATGGACAAAACAATAAAAACACCTAGCATCATAGCATCATAATTTTTGAAATATCTATAAAACCATCAAAAGCTTGTTTATTTTTATGCTTTTTGATTTATTATTAGTGTTGCTTAATATGTTTACCTAAAATTGCTGTTTCTTTTTAGATATCATCAGAAAAAGGTAATTAAAATTCATTAAAATGACAGATCTATCAGACTTTCAAAATGGTCAAATTCTTGGTGCTCGTATGGCAGGTGCTAGCATAATGAAAACAGCTGAAATAGTTGGTGTATCAAGAAGTACTGTCTCAAAAGTAATTACAGCCTTTGAGAAAGAGGGAAAAACCTCCTTGTCGAAACAAAACTCCAGAAGAAAACCAAAAGTTTCAGACAGGGAGCGTCAGACTCATACATGAATTGTTAGAAAGGATCACAAAAGTACAGCTCCCAAAATTACTGGAGAGCTTAATAACCTCCTCAGGAACCCAGTTTCATCAAAAACTGTTTGTTAGGAGCTGCACAAAACCAGATTTCACAGGAGGGCTGCAATCAGAAAACCACTACTTTCAAAAACAAATGTTGCAAAGCATTTAGAGTGGAGTAAAAACCTACAGAGTTGGACCCTAGAGCAGTGGAAGAATGTTATATTCTTGGACGAGGTGCCAGGCAGTGGGACTGGATCTGGAGCCATGTTATTGGGAAGCAAGGTTTTTGCTACACAGCCATGCCTGCACCTTATCATCATCCTCATCATTGTTTGAATGTTTACTCTTCCATGCTTGCAAGAGTCAGCAAAGAGGAGGAGTACATTGGGAAAGAATTTTTCACAGCCAGGTGCCATTTTTGAGGTGAACTCCATGTGTCTCTAAGCAAGGTAACGATATCTCAGTTTATCAAATAACAAACAGCAGAGTATAGTTTCTTGGAGAATTAAAAGCAAACAATACCATGTTATGTTTCCAACCTATGATCTCACATGAAAGAAGACGAGAAATATGAACTCACTCACACACACACGCACATATGCACGCAACATCAGATGCTTTTCTTTCAGTTTCTTTGTCTATTTTCTTTGAGCTTTTTTAAAATACCTTTACACAAGACATTATTTTTTTTTGTTGTCATCTTTGTTTATAAACACCAATGTTTGTCTGGTTGACTTAAATCATAATCACTCTTTCTTTTCTCAATGAATGTTTTCCAAAATTCACACACAATTCCATAATCGTCCAAGAATAATGCATGAAGAAAAAAAGTACCAGGTCTAACTTTCCCCTGAGGTAAACAAAGAAGATTTCAGAAAAGAAATAATGAAAGACTGATTATTATAATGGAATGGTAAACAATTTTCATCTATTTTTTTTTGTCTCGTAATAATTCTTTCTTTTTCTCTCCCTTTCTGTCACTTCATCACTCTCATTCTCTTTCTTAAATTCATACACATACATACATACATACATACATACATACATACATACATACATACATACATACATACAAACATACATACATACTCATCTCTCCTAGACAACACTAACACTGTTTAGAAAGGACATATTGGAAGAATGTAGCTTTGCTTGGCAGATATAAGCACCAGTCAGCAAACAATTTGTTTACTGAAAACATAGTCAAAGCCAGCAACTTTGTCTAGACTCAGAGTTCCGGCTACTTCTGACTGATGAGACATAACCAGATGAAACACCAGTCTCCCAGAATGGCATGTGTCAATGAACTGAGTGTGTTGAACACACTGGTATCATAAAATAGAGAAGTTATTCTATGACATACACGACAGCAACCAGGGCATTTTGCGTCAGAACCTGCCTAGATGTATTAAGAAATATGCAAAAAAGTGCTTAGTGGTATTTCATCTGCAGTTACATTCTGAGTTCAAGTTCTGCTGAGGTCGACTTTGCCTTTCAGCCTTTCGAACTCGATTAGATAAGTACCAGTTACGCACTGGGGTCGATGTAATCGACTTAATCCCTTTGTCTGTTTTCCCAGTGTGAGCAATAAAGAAATAAATAAATATATATATATATATATATATATATATGGGAGAATATACAAATAATAACAACAGACGAGGACAGGTGGTGTAAATAACAAAAGGATATATTAGTATGACGCTCGGGAATATGGAAAGTCTTTGACGTTTCGAGCTACGCTCTTCAACAGAAAGAATACGGAGACAAGGAGAAAAACACGGAGAAAAAAAATTGAGAAAAAAAATTGAATAGTGTTCAGTCAACGGTCAATCATAATATATATATATATATATATATATATATATATATATATATATATATATATATATATATATACAGGTGCCCATACTGGTGCACCCTTCAACTGTGAAACCTCTCAGAGTCAATGGTAAGTGACAGAGACCTTTGGTAATATGCTGTGCTTGAAAAGACTGGTGCCGGTGTCATGTAACTGCCACCCATTACACTATTGGAATGGTTGGTGTTAGGAAGAGCATCCAGCTGTAGAATCCATGCCAAATCAGATTGGAACCTCATGCAGCTCTCCAGCTTACCAGTTTCAGTTAAATCATCCAACCCATGCCAGCATGGAAACCAGATGCTAAACGATGATGATGATGGTAATGAGATATATAGATAGACAGACAGACAGACAGACAGACAGACAGATAGATAACTTTAAGAGATATTTACAAGCATGGTATAAAATGAAAATAGTACATCTTGTCCACGTCTGACATATTCTTTGTATTAACGTCACCATTGAACTTGTTAAATTGTAAGAACAAGCCTATTTCAAAATGTCCACATTAAAATATAAAGAATTTATACAACTTCATTTCAGCTAAGCTACAGGCAGAGTAAATAATTCTCTTGTTCATGGAATGTCTTTGAAACTTTCCAAAAGTTTTAGGAAATTCTTTAGAGCTCTTTAAATATCGTTTGAATATTAACATTTTTTTCCTTCCTAATTCACATCTTACTGTCAAAGATTCCTCTGTAAACTACGTATTGTTCAAAGGCATTTTGTATGGAAACTAAACTTTTGTTAAGCATATCTTTCTAATAATTGGGAAAAGAACTTGAAACTGCTTTGTCTATAGAATTCTGGATATCATTGTGTTATCATTTAAGCACCAATCAACTGTTTTTCCTTTTACTCTTAATATTTATGTTCCTCTTTGCTTTCCTTTTTTTTTTTCCAGTGTTCTTTATATATTTTCAGACTACATACATATATCTTCTTTCCGTCATTTTCAAACACCAGGATATAATTGCATGAGTCTGTTTCTCTCAGCCTTTATTCACTGTATATGTTATGCAAGCCTGTATTTTCCTCTTTCGCTCTTTGTCTGCTATTCATATTTTATACATCTTCATTCATCTTCCTCCTGATCTCTCATTGATCTCTCATTATTCATCATCATCATCATCATCATCATCATCATCACCACCACCACACCACCACCAACATTGTCATTATATTCTTCATCGTCATCATCATCATCATTATCATCTCCACCACCACCACCACTGTCATCATCATCATGATCACAATCATTACCATGATGATGATGATCATCCTCATCATCATCATCATTTTTACATCTATTTGTCCATTCTTACATGTTAGCAAGATCCTCTCTCTGTACAGTACCATGCCACTTTCCCATGATACCTTGTCATCTGCTCTGTGATGTTCAGCATCCTGAGATCAACTCTCATCACTTTTTCTTATATGTTCCCTCATTTGTTTTTCT
Source organism: Octopus bimaculoides (assembly GCF_046866305.1). Taxonomy (NCBI): domain Eukaryota; kingdom Metazoa; phylum Mollusca; class Cephalopoda; order Octopoda; family Octopodidae; genus Octopus; species Octopus bimaculoides. The sequence continues at coordinate 10,660,129 of NC_142939.1, read as the reverse complement.
TTTTACAGGTTCTGTACACCTGAATTGCATTGCTTGACTCTTCTTTACACACGGCTGCCATCCACAGTATGCCTCAATACTGTGTGTGTGTGTGTGTGTGTCTGTCTGTGCCTCTGTGTGTGTCTCTTTCTGTTGAAGAGCGTAGCTCGAAACGTTAAAGACTTTCTGTATTCCCGAGCGTCAAACTAATACATCCTTTTGTTGTTTACACCACCTGTCCTCGTCTGTTGTTTTTTTCGTACATTCTCCCTCCTATATATATATATATGTACACACACACACACACACAGATGCGTATACACCCACCCACCCATACACACATACATATATATGCACATATCTACATATGTATTTATGTGTGTGTGTGTGTATACATACACATGCATATTATCAAGCTCCATACATCTAATATGATTGTCATCAGATTGTATGACATGATTCTACACCATTATGCTTCGTCTACAACATACACCAAATCCGTCATTCACATCTTATTAAAAATTGCCATTCTTATATATATAAACAGCAAATAGTAAATTTGCTTGTGTCTGCAAACTTTGTCAAGCAGGAATTAATTATTCAAATACACACTAAGAAGCAATGATGAAAATATAATTGTGTATATTTATATCTAACACACATATATATATATACACTCAACTATGGAAAGGCCTTCACCACAGTGACTGACTTTGAAAAAGAATTTCTGTTTCCATATAAAAATAGCAGTTCTTAATGGGCTATAAATGGTAGTCAATATCTGTAGCTGATGAAGAAAAACAACACAGAAACATGTATCCTACAGTCCTACAATGTCATTACTAGACCTGCTTGATGTCTTTCATATACATTACCCATAAACAGTGATTTGTGGTTCATCTTCAGTTTCTTCATTTCTTTGGTTGTTTTTCTGAGGAAGAAAGAAATTGTTCTTCTTCACCCATTTTCCTTGTTTTGCATTAAGTCTTCTTTACTATGATTTTTTTCTCTTTTTTTTTTCTTGTGCTTTCATAGACCATTCATGAATTTTCGTCAATAATTATTATTTCTTTCTTGTTGTATGATGAACACGGGGTAACAAGTTACTACTTTTAGGGGATGAGGTTCTGTTTGTCTATTTTTGATATTGAACATAATGATATTTCAGCATGTCTCTCTCAGACTTTGGTTGGTGGTATTCTGAAAACTAAGATCTGAGTCCCTTTCTACTGTTGCTGTTAACTACCATTATTTTCATTTTTCTTTATTTTGATGCTTAAATTTTTTGTTTCTTTCAGGTATTCAGTTCTAGGATGGATCTTACTCTGTTCAGTGCAACAACTAAGAGTTCTACCTTCAATCATTAATTTCACTTTCTTTTCACTTTGCACCTTCTACTGGTCATGGTTCCAATATGGCTCTGTGGCCTTTGGGCTTATTAGGACTTGTAAGTTCATTTTGATATTCTCTGACCATATGTCACTTATTGTTAATCCTGTTTCGTCTAATTTCCTGTACTGCGATACAAAAGTCATTGTTAGCTATGAACCCACGTTGTGTCCAATGTCACTTATTGTCAATCTTACATTTCTTTGACCTCATACTGGAACACAAACGTATAGTCAGAGAGATGTTTTATAGTCTCTACCTTTGATGTAGCTGTCTCCAGTATTAAAGCTACATTAGAAAGTGCCATAGCTTTTGCCTTTTTTCAGTTGAGAGAATTTTCCCAGTGTGTCTCAGAGAGCCTGTTGCACAAATTGACAAAAGCAAACTTTTATTCCACTTCAATTTTTACATAATCAGAGCTATATTACTTCCGTCTTTACTCTTCCTGGATTATATCAACTGTTACAAAGAGATACTGCTCAGTTTTATGAAATTATCCCAATTGCACTTTCATTCTTTTATCCTTGAAAGAACTAAGAATTTCATTCATTCATTTTGTATTAAAGGAAGATTTTCCTTCACACAACTACTGTATGAATGAACCACCACATTTGAAGTCATATAACAGCCTCTACTGCTACTGCTAGTATTATTGTTGCTGTCCTTGAAGTAACTTATTTGAGTATTTGAGACATTTTCTTCCATTTATTGTTCACTAAACAAGTCATTTCTTCTTCCTCTTGCATATTTTCTTGTATGTTTTGATTCTGTGTTGCATTTTGTTTTGATTTTTTGTAGCATTTTGTCGTGCAGCATAATTGCATGTTGTAGCCATCTTAGATGGGAATATGCAAAGAGTGGAAATATAACTGTGAAAGTTTGTGAAAAGAAAGACTCACATTTATGATGTTAGCCCTGGGTATCCACTGTAGTCCTTCCTTAGGCAATTGGGGTTCTTTTGTAAGTACTCTAATTAAAATTTTGTTTCATAATACTTGAGATAATATTTTGAAGGAAGAGGTAAAAATAATATTTTTACAGTATGATAACCAAATTTTATAAATAGCAATAATGATAATAATAATAGTCATAATAATAACAATAATAATTACAACATCAACAAGAA
>NC_142939.1:10647635-10652635 GCF_046866305.1 Octopus bimaculoides | reverse complement strand
TTGTTAATATTCTTTTCTACTCTAGGCATAAGGCCCGAAATTTTGGGGGAGGGGGCCACTCGATTAGATGGACCCCAGTACGCAACTGGTACTTAATTTATCAACCGAAAAGGATGAGAGTCAAAGTCAACTTTGGCGGAAATTGAACTCAGAACGTAATGACAGGCAAAATACCACTAGGCATTTCACCCGGCATGCTAACGACTCTGCCAGCTCATTGCCTTGAAAATTGTTAATATTAATTGACCAAGCAGCCTGGGACATCCCAAGCTCTTACTTCTTAATGTATTGCTCCTATCATGTCTCCAATACTAACATCCAGGCACATCCTTTATCCCATCTTTATAACCTTACCTCATCACTCAAACTTTTGTTCTATATTGGATATTGACCATTTATCTATCATAACCGATGCTTAAAAACTTGTTACAGTCTTCCTAACCATATGGCTGTGAGTTCAGTTGCACTGCTTGGCACCTTGAACACATCTATTTTGCTATAGCTACCAACCAGCCAAAGACTTGTGAGTGAATTTCGTAGACAGAAATTGAAAGAAACCCATTCTATATATATATATATATATATATATATATATATATACATAGGTGTGTGAGTCTGTATTTATCCCTCACCGCCGCTTGTCAACCAATGCTGGTGTGTTTATGTTCCTGTAATTTAAGGGTTGGCAAAAGAGACCAATAGAAAAAGTACCAGGCTTAAAAAATGTGTACTCTGGTCAAGTCATTCAACTAAAATTTTTCGAGGTGTTGCTCCGGCATGGCCACAGTCAAATGACTGGACCCGAAAGAATCGGGGGAGGATATAAAATGCACAGTCAGATGTTACAATGTTCCTGGGAATCAACTATGCAGTTCTGTCACAGAAGAGATGTGTGGTGCATGTGCAAGATGAAACTCTGCTGCAATCCCATTGTGTTTTGATCCAGTTCATATAATTCAACCAATAGAATCACCTCCTATCCTTCTCTGCTGAAACACCTCTGCACAAAATACCTTGAGAAATTTCACCATCATGCTTTTTTATCTACAGAGTAAAATATTATTCAAATATTGGTAAACATCATTTTAAGTATCTAGTTGAGAAGTAAATACATTATGATTCATTATATAATTGATGTTGAGACTAATTAAATTTGAAAATTGTTCATAAAATGATGTGAATGTGCGTTTGTGTGAGCATGTGTTTATGTTGTGCTGTAAAACGTAAACAAGAGAAATTCTTTTCTTATTATCATTATACATGCAATAAAATAAATAATCAATAAGGATAACAGGTACAGCCACATAATTCTCAGTTATTGTTGTAATTTCATTGCTTCTACAAAGAATGAACTAAATACATTCATACATACATGCATTCATACATAGATATACATACATACATACATACATATATATATATATATATATATATATATATATATATATATATATATATATATATATATATATATATATATATATATATATATATATATATATGTATAAATATATACAAACATACTCATATACATGCATATATATATATCTTGTTAGTGTTTGCATTTCTACAAAAGATACACATACATACATACATATATACATACATATATACAAGCATGCATGCATGCATGCATGCATACATACATACATACATACATACATACATACATATCTGAAGAACAGCCAGAAAGACAGCCAGACACAATTCGCATGCAGTTATATGGTATATAGATGTCTGTTCACTTGGTAAGAGAACAGAGTTTGTACTTCATTGAAAGAAATGAGAGATGAGCAGTAAGAGTTGCGAATAAAAAAAAAAACAGCATCGTTTCTCTTGAATCAACAAGCTGTGCAGGCACGAAGCCTACTCTATTTGTCCATTCCATATCATTACATTTTGAGAAGATTACATTCTGGAAACCAAGAATCCACATCTCTACTATAACTTTTCCAAGACTATACACTGTTAGTTCTAAAGAATATAAATGCTTTCTTCTCAGAATATTATTGTTGGCTGTGAACAGAGCAATTAGCTTTGAGTGTCTGTGAATGGTATGTAGAGTTCTTGGTGCAATATTAAGAAAAGAAGTTATAGAACAATGAAATTTAATAAGTAATAACAATGAATAGGTTAAATGTGTGGCTGGGGTTTCTTTCTTTGAACTTTCTTCTCATATCAGACATTTTTTTACCTTGATATGTTCAACAAATAATATTAAAAAAAACTGCGGTGTAACTCTATCAGCAATTTAAAGAAAATAAGGTTATATTAATGAAAGTGATTTTTTTTAGAAACAGCAAGAAAATTGCTTGGAAGATATTAAAAACACTTAAAAGCATTTAGTTTTATGATTACCCAATCTGAAAATTAATTTAATTCCCCTCAGAAACAATAACTACCAAAACCAAAAGAAGTAGCAGCAAGAGTCAAGAGCTTCGAATTTTATACAAGAAATATTTCAATGTATTATAACTGTGGGTACCCATGCCAACGTCGTCTCCTTCCTGGCACGTGTAAAGACATTCGAGCGAGATCGTTGCCAGTGCCGCTGGACTGGCTCCTATGCAGGTGGCATGTAAAATAAACCATTTTGAGCGTGGCCATTGCTAGTACCGCCTGACTGGCCTTCATGCTGGTGGCACATAAAAGCACCCACTACACTCTCGGAGTGGTTGGCTTTAGGAAGGGCATCCAGCTGTAGAAACTCTGCCAAATCAGATTGGAGCCTGGTGTAGCCATCTGGTTCACCAGTCCTCAGTCAAATCGTCCAACCCATGCTAGCATGGAAAGCGGACGTTAAACGATGATGATGATGATGATGATGACTGATCACAGATTCTTCTTCTTCATTGAAAGTCCAGGCAGATCTGATAAAACACATTTGTGCAATAGTCTGATTTACTACGGGACACAAAAGGAAAACCAATTCTTTGTATCTCCAGGAAATGTAGCAGATTTGCTAAGGGAATGCCACACAGTAGATATAGATTTCTTATCTCTATGTGGATTGCATCAACATCCTGTATGAAAATTCCTTCTGTCATCTTTAATTGTATCTGCCAGATTTCTTCCCTCGTAGTCAATGAAGTACCCATGTCATCTCCCATTGCTCTCAAAATAGTTAATATTCTCTCCTAAAGAAAATAATGGAGAATGACAATTGTATGGAGGCAAAGTTCTTCTCTTTAGCAGGAACTTCAGTCACACAGCAAATACAATTCCAGGAGGCTCTCGTGCAGACATCATTAAGTCAAGCATCAAACTGTCTCCACAATGAAGCATCATAAGAAAATTAAATCACAGCAGCGAGATGAGAAGAGGACTTTGTAAAACTTGCAGCAGAATTCTAGGAAATGACGTGATGATGGATGTAAGTAGTATTGAAATTTATTATAAGATTGTATAAGGAATTAGAACTGGAAAAATATATAGTGAATCTATAAATACCATAATTGAACAAGCAATCCCTGTCAGTTTCAATGATAAGTAGCTGGTTATTCAATCAACTGAACTACCCGTTCATAGAATTAATAAGCAAATGGCTGAAATTCTACAAACATGAATTCCCTTATGGTAATTCCTTGGTGAAATCAACATGATGCAGAGTGACAAGGCTAGACATTTTAACTGACATGTAAAATCTATTTGACAGGTACCTATGCAGTTTCCATAGACCCAGTTTTGCTCACAAACCAGAGACAGAGATAGATGCATACATAAATACAAGTATACATGTATGTGTTTATATATGTCTACATATGTACAAACATAAAATAGACAGAAATAATGAATTTTACATATTTATTTATTATAGGCTTACAGCTGTTTCAGATATACATTTGGGTGCATTCAATCTTATGTGTTTGAGTGGCATTCATTGTTCAATTTTATCAATCAATCAACTGACCGATTGATATGATTGAGCAATTAATGCACCCAAATGCATTCTGAGCTGAAAAACCGTTTTGGACAGAAAAAGTTCAATGTAGCCATTTTATCCAAAAACTTCTTCCATATAATATTTACACACTGTTATATATAGCTATATGTGTGTTGAGATTCAGTTCCATTAAAGAATTATTGCATGTTCTCTTGAAAGTTCATAAACTCTTATGACATCAACAACACACACTCACACACACACACACACACACACACACACACACACACACACACTTCTAGTCATAGAAAATCTGCCCCAATAAACACCATGTAACCCATATAAGCATGGAAAAATGGACATTAGAATGATGATGAGTATGAAGATATATAGATATATATATAGATATATGTGTGTGTGTGTGTGTGTGTGCATTTATTTATATATATATATGTATATATATATATGTATATATATATATATATATATTGTTGTACTTGGGGATGGTCATATTGCCAGTTTAGCCAATAAAAACACACGCACTGTATATTTGGTGTTAATTTGCTTCAGCTTTATATTACATTAATCTTAATCTTATTTCGGCCAAAAAAACACAAAAAAAACACACACATGAACAAATAAATAAATAAAAACAAATACAAACGAACACGTATTAACAGAGAATATAGGTGATACAGAAACTCCCCATACACACATGCACTTACAAAAGACACAGACACATTGAAGGACACGCATGCGTAGACAAATACAATAGGAATACAAAATACAAAATGGCTGATAGTTAGCAAGGTGAGACACACATAAGAAAGAAGGAAACAAAGGACCACTGATGAGGTCACAGAAGTGTGACGAAAGAACTCTGGCCGAAATAAGATTAAGATTAATGTAATATAAAGCTGAAGCAAATTAACACCAAATATACAGTGCGTGTGTTTTTATTGGCTAAACTGGCAATATGACCATCCCCAAGTACAACAACATCTGTTTCAACACACGATTTCACATCAAAAATCTTGCAAAACAAATATATATATATATATATATATATATATATGTATGTGTGCATATATATATATATATATATATATATATATAT
>NC_142939.1:10627635-10642635 GCF_046866305.1 Octopus bimaculoides | reverse complement strand
ACTGAACATAAAGCCACATGATTGAGAAGCAAATTTCTTAACCACACAGCCATACTGAAAAATCATAAAAGAGGATAAAATATGCTTCTAGTTCTTAATTCAGCTGACAGTTGGGGGTCAAAGTGTACCTGAGATGACATTGTACTTGAGTAAATGCAGTAGCTATTTTGCTTTTTATCTTATCAACCTCTAAAAATCATGCCAATAAGAGGGAGTATGTATGTGTACTCTCTTCAACATGCTAGAACTTGCAGCCAAATTTCCTAACCCTAAATTACACCATACCATGTTATACAGGGAAAGTGACATCAGATGTAGTCCTACATTCCTGAAAGCTATACATGCCAAATTGAAATTACATGGATAGAAAGCTTTTAAGTCTAGGTTTGATGCAGGAGAAAGGGAATATTTTAAAATATCAAAAATCCAGGTAGACATTTTTGGAGTATATTGCTTCATTAGCTTCTTCTTAAGCCAAAAAATGATTAAAAAATTGATGTGAAAATATGGGTATTCATGTCTAAATTTTAGAGCTCTGTTAATGTTGGAATATGTACCTCCCTAAGTTCAGTTCCTCCTCAGTGGTTTAGGCTTGGTTTAAGCTTCTGATAATGTTCTGCATTCAAATCCCAATTGAATTAACTTAATTTATTGACAGTACAGAGATGAAAGACATATCCAAGAGTTGATTTCACTGAACGCCAGCATATAAATATTGCATAACGTTGCATGAGATATAATAATATATTAAATAAATATTCAAATTAGAAGATCATATTCTGCAAGAAGGAAATCAGTTTAGGCTGCTTTATACATATTTTGCTTTTAATATCCTCTGAGAATTGAAATAACTTCATAGGAAATTCAAATATTTAAATAAAGATTTATCTGTGAAAGAGAAAGCAAATATTTTTTAATGAAATACCTTTATGTATTTAAAATAAATATAAATTTAATACAACTTCAAGTGCGTGTGTATGTTTATTTAAGAATTCTTCTCACTTTAAGATCCATATTATGTGCTAATAAATATTAAAGCATAATGTGCTATTAATTTCTAAACTAACGACAAAAATCCCTATATCTTAGAAGATTGATATATATATATATATATTACGGAAAAGCACCCATACCTTTCCAAATATTACTATGAACATAGAGAGGTGAGGGAGGTAGTTTCAAATGGGGATTCAGGCTGACTGGCAGTTTGGGCTCATAAAAAGCTTATTTCTTTGTTTTATTGCATTCAATCCAATATTACATGTTACATTAAGAGGTCTTTTTTGTTACCATATGCCTGTTAAAATAAATCTGCCTTTGTTTCAATTAATTTCAAAAATTATGAAGATTTTAATAAAATACTTTTACCATTATTATAATGATATTTGAATCATAAATTAGCATAAAATTTTAATGGCAAGTTTTAATTTGGATCATTTTAAACAGTAAGTTTGTATCAGAGAAACAGGGATTCTCTCTCAGGTGGGTTAGGATCAAAACTTTTAAACAAAGACATATGAATTTGGAAATTGAGCAATAAAATAATAAATAAATAAATAAATAAATAAATAAATAAATAAGCAAATGGTTAAATAATTAAATAGATAAATAAATGAGTGCAAATGATAGTTTATGCAATTAACAGATAGATAATATGATTGAATGAAACGAGTCAACTCTTGCAATAATTGTTTAAACATAGGCGTAAGAGTGGCTGTGTGATAAATAGCTTGCTTACGAACCACATGGTTCCAGGTTCAGTCCCACTGCGTGGCACCTTGGCCAAGTGTCTTCTACTATAGCCTCAGGCTAACCAAAGCTTTGTGAGTGGATTTGGTAGACGGAAACTGAAAGAAGCCCATCATATATATGTATATATATGTATGTGTGTGTGTGTGTGTGTGTATATATGTTTGTGTGTCTGTGTTTGTTCCCCCAACATTGCTTGACAACCGATGCTGGTGTGTTTACATCCCCCGTAACTCAGCGGTTTGTTTTGGCAAAAGAGACTGATAGAATAAGTACTAGACTTACAAAGAATAAGTCCTGATGTCGATTTGCTCGGCTAAAAGCGGTGCTCCAGCATGGCCACAGTCAAATGGCTGAAACAAGTAAAAGAGTTAATGGTCCAAACATCGCTCAAAAACTATCAAATGTAGAAGCAAGTAAATTACTGTGCCAATATCAACTTAAAAAATACGAAAGTGGGAGTTAATTGCCTGGAAAACTTAAGACTATTAGTCCAGCTGAACAATATTTCAAATTACAATTCAACAGAAAATACATAATTTCTTTGCCAAATATATGAAGGAAAGCACTCTTATAATTGAATATTAAGTTTTGAGTAAGATAATAAACTATTGACTATTGTGGAGCAACAGTAGTAAATTTAATTACCTTAAGCTACAATTATTTTAGATGAGATAATGAGAGTGCATCTTGGTGGTAGCTTCAGCAGCTGGAAATATCAATGACATTTACCTTTAATTATACTTTGCTGTCTTGAATAATCTAATTTTAGATACATAATGCTTGAGAAAAAAAATATAGTTGGAATGTTTGTGATCCTAGCTTTGCTTAGTTAAGATTTACTCGGGGTTAAACAACTACTGCAGCAACATTTGAGTAATTTTAATGCAAGGCATAACCTCTGGTAATATGGTTGCTGGAATCCAGCTTCAAAGACATTAAGTTTGAGCAACATTGTCTCTAGGACCATTCTGACAATTCCTGTGATATAATTGGTGTTGAAATATTTTAGATTACATTGGTGCCATGAATTAAAGGATCTGCTGAATATGCAATATCTGCTCCTTTTCCACATTTAGCTAAGGCAGAAGCTATTCTCTGTATAACATCCATTCACTCAATTATATCATTCAACAAGACTGACGTATTGCAATAGCATATTAACCTTTTTGATATCGATGCACCTGAGACCACCTTTAGTTCTAAGATACAAACTTCCTATTTAAAAGTAATCTTAATTAAAACCTTTCATCAAAGTTTCTTCTTAATTTACAATCCATATACCAGCTTAATAATTGCAGATATTTCACTAAATTCTTTATTTTCAAAATCAATTGGAACAAAGCAGTGGATTTCATCAGAAATGTAGCAACAGAAGGGCTAAATGCAATTTTCTCAACAGCACACAAGATACTCTGAAAATATCCAGCAAGGCCACAGTCAACTGACTGAAACAAGTAAAAGAGCGAAAGAATATCTTCAGCTATTTTGAAAAGAAAATATTAAATTTCTACATTTAAGGTGCACTCTGTATGGTTAAGACGGTTGTGTTGCATTGATAAAGTTTTTGGTTCAGCACCACTACATGGCATCTTGGGCCAGTGTCATTTATTATCTGACCAACGTGTTGTAGGTGAATTTAGTAGACAGAAACTGCATGGTAATCCATTGTGTATGTGTGTGTGTATATATGCATACATCTCTGTTTGTGTGTATGTGTATCTTTATGTTTGAGCATGTCTCCTCACCACCACCACCACTTGACAACTGATGTTGGCTTGTTTACATCACATAACTTAGTAGCTTTGGCAGAATAAGTATCAGGTTTGAAAAAGAATTCGCACTAGGGTTGATTTGCTCAACTAAACCCATAAAGATGGTGCTCCAGCATGGCTGCTGTCCAACAACTGAAACCAGTAAAAACATTTGATAGAAAAGACAAAGCATATTGGAGAGACAACAGTCTAGTCACAGACTAAACTGAAAGTGTATTATATGCAATGTGGTGGACTTGTGGGTTTTAGTGCTCAACTGATTGCGTTAAAGATACAGATCTGCTTGAGTATGGCATTACAGTAGTTTCAACCACAAGTCTCAAATGAAAAATATCAATTTTGAGACCAGGAGAAGTCTTTGTAGGAGGATTCCAAAACTGGAAATACTTATGGTTTTAAGCCAGAGGGTACAAGGTAGTTTTAGATCAAAAACAATGTTAACCCTTGGATTATTTGTTATTGATTGGGAAACAGCAAAAAACTCCTTGCACAATAGATTACTCAGACAGAGAACTCATTTGTTATACTCAGTTCCAGCTTGAAAAAATTTTACATATACCCAACCCAATTTTTACCCCATGTTCTAGCACCATCAATAATATTTCTAATTTAATATTTGAAAACAACTTAAGGCAGCGAGCTGGCAGAAACATTAGCATGCCGAGCGAAATGCTTAGCAGTATTTCATCTGCCGTTATGTTCTGAGTTCAAATTCTGCCGAGGTCGACTTTGCCTTTCATCTTTTCGGGGTCAATAAATTAAGTACTAGTTACACACTGGGGTCATTATAATCAACTTTAATCCCTTTGTCTGTCCTTGTGTGTCTTCTCTATGTTTAGCCCCTTGTGGGCAATAAAGAAATAAGAAACATTAGCATGCTGGATGAAATGCTTAAAGGTATTTCGTCTCTCTTTACATTCTGACTATATGTGTGTGTGTGTGTGTGTTTGTGTGTCTGTGTTTGTCCCCGTAGCATTTGGTGTATTTATGCCCCTGTCACTTAGCGGTTTGGCAAAAGAGACCGATAGAATAAGTACTAGGCTTACAAAGAATAACTCCCGGGGTTGATTTGCTCGACTAAAGGCGGTGCTCCAGCATGGCTGCAGTCAAATGACTGAAACAAGTAAAAGAGTAAATCTACTTACAAGGCTTTGTGCAGCTCAGGAGCTAGAGTAGAAAACACTTGCCCTAGGTGGCATGTAGTGGGACTGAACCTGAGACTATGTACTTGGAAAACAAGCTTCTTAAATGAATAAATAAACTCAGGTTTTACTGGCTCAGGCATTTAACTCAGTTTTACTCCAAACTGTTTGACTGAGCAAGAGAGACGTTCTACACTCTGTTTATAGTTCAGAGGTAAAAAGCAAGAAAGGTATCCAGTTGTAAAAAGCAAATATTTACAACAAACAAAAATAACAAACCGACTTATGCAAGCATTAATTAAAAATAAATGCAAAATGGTAAAAATAAAAATTGATTTGCATTTATTAAATGTAAAGGGTGAACATTAAATAGATAAAATATAATTGGAGGAAGGAAAATAACTGCCATTTTCGTTTTCCCAATTAGTGTCTAATTACGTGACATTAATGTTTCTATTCCATATTTAGAACTGTCATCTTTAAAAAAGATCCTACCGTCTGAATAAATTTTACCAGCTAAAGCAATTTGATTTTTCTATGCAAATTTTACATCTTACATAAGGATATCAAATTTGGTAATAATTATTTCTTGGAAAGTTTTTTTAGGATCGTTAGTGAGTCAGATAAAATGCTTAGCAACATTTCTTCCAGCTCTGTATGTTCCGAATTCAAATTCTGCCAAACTCGACTTTGACTTTCATCCTTTTGGAGTCAATAAAATTAAGAACTGAATTTGGTGTAATTGATAGAGCCCTCCACTAACATTGCTGGTCTTGTATCAAAATTTGAAATGATTATTATCATCATCATCATCATTATTATTATTATTATTATTATTATTATTATTATTATTATTATGTTGTCTTTTTTTTCTTCTTTCTTCAAATTTTCTTCCATTTCTCGCCGAGTGTTTTCCGTACACCTAGGGCAGAGAAACTCATTGTATGCATTCCCAGTTTACACACGCAAATTCACAAGTATTATTATTATTATTATTATTATTATTATTATTGTAACCATCTTGTAAACTGTGCAGCTGAAAATGGCAAGGGTTCTATTTCTAATATCATTTTCAATAAACATCGTTTGAATAAAATAAGTGAAAAAGCTCACTTTTGCCCTAAAATAATAGCAAAACCTACCAAACCATATTTAACATTTGTAAACACATAACTAATATGCCAATTCTAACATTTCTGTTGAGGTGTTCAGATCTTGATAATTCTACCACATTTTACATATTAGATAAGATGATCACAGAAGACAGAAGGCCGTGCAAGAAGCAGATGTTTCCATTAACATTCCCTAAATTTCATTCTGATGTTGGCTAGCTTCCATATCATTGCTTTTAATCATTAGTTGCCTGTCAAGTGCTTCTCTTTAGAGTTCCTTTGACCTCTGTCAAACTTAGTGATCGACACTCAGATGGTTACTGATTTAACTAACAAAGTTTTCGTTTCAGCAATGAAGGATCACAGATGACATTTCTCAAGGCCTTTGTAAATAAGAACAAACAACAAAAATAACAAGAATTGCATGAAGCAGCCAAATTCCCTCAAGCCACACCCTGCTGTTTTATAAAAAAAAAGAGGGAACACTTTAGATACTGTAATCCTAGATACACTATGTTTGAAAATAAGATAATGCCTCTGATTGGGATTTTGATGGATCAGAGTTGATCCGGAATGGACTCTACAAGGACTGATAAGGAGTTACAAACTCCCAATAATAGTGAATCGCTAATATCATAACTACAGCCACACTAAGACCTTCAGAGCTGGGCTCATAAATTATTTTACTTACAAGTTTTTTTTAAATTATTTTTTTAACCCATTACCTACCAGTGATCTCATGAGATCACTTAAAAATTACAAATTTCGTAATTATCTGTCAATATTTACACATATCTAACCTTTTTGCTATATCTACTAGGTATATTTCTCTGATATTCAAATGAGGTTTGCTAATTTTTCACCCAATATCTCGCTTATTTCTATTTTAAATGTTATTTTGATCATTCCAGCGTGTTTCTAAGGCTGTTTTATGCTAGAAATCAAAGTTTCATAAAAAAAATTCCAGTTGATAGAATTATGGGAGGTAATAGGTTAACAAGGTTCTGTAAGTTATTATTGCAGAGCTTGACCACCCATATCAATGAATTAAAGAAACAAGCAAATGATCACAAGCTAACTGACAATGTATGCACATTTCTAGAGTTTGAACTTAGTGGATGAAACTATAAGCATAAACATCAGAGTTTTAAAGCAAACTTTATTAAAAAATACTTCTGTTACCTCAGTAAAGTAAGCATTAGCTTTTGTGTCAATGAGGAACTCCTTATGTGGTAGGTGAATTTGCAAGAAGTAGCAGCCCAGTCTCTCTCAAATTGGACTGTGCTATTAAAAGAAGGGACATTTTAGAGAATATAATCTTAGATATACATGTCTGAAAATAAGATTGAATAATGGTCATGAGGGCCATGTCTTTGACCATGATTTTGTTGGGTCAGGGTGTTATGGTTGATCTGGAAAGAGTTGATGCAACTGGCTTCATCAATAATGAAGCAGATATATCATGCCAACAGCCATACCATTCCGTTATAGAAAGTTCATAAATCTCAAAATATCGATACATGCAAAAGAAGGCAGTGGAAATTGGCCAGATTATAGATTTAAAGTACATGTTTTATTAATACAGTATCAATATTATGTCAGTCTCTCTCATCAACATTTTAATGTCCACTTTTGATGCTTGCATGGGTCAGATAGAATTTGTTGAGGCAGATTCTCTATGGCTAAATCCCCTTCTTGTCACCTATGTTCATCTGTTTCCAAGCAAGGGAATATTTCCTCATATCTACACAGTTTTTGGAAGATTGGAAATAAGCAATACCTCTCATGTGATGGTGAGGCTCATTTACATCTATCACACAACGTCGTGACAAGGAAGCACAAGCACATACACACACATACACATGCACATACATACACACATGCACATACATACACACATGCACATACATACATACATACAGACAGACAGACAGAGTTACCAACAAACACACACACACACACACACACACACACACACACACACACACACATATATATATATATATATATATATATACATATATGATGCATTCCTTTCAGTTTCCTTCTGACAAATGTACTCATAAGACTGTTGTCATCAGTCAAAGATTATGGAAGAAGTCATTTGTCTAAAATTTCACACAGGAACTGAACCTGAAACTAAATAATTGAGGAGTAAACTTTCTAATGACATGACCATTATTTTGACGCAACATGGGTGTTGCTGTGTTTTTACCTTCCCAAGAGCAATGGATCAAGAATCTGTTGTGTGATGGACAGGATTCATTCAATTATATATTCTTCCCTTATGAATTGGAATGCGATTGTAAGAGAACAAAAGCAAATCAGAAATATTAAATTCTACCAAAAGCCATGGATATGACTTACTGGGCATCACTAGAGTAAATGGTTGCTGTATTTAGTTTCTTCACAGTAGATTGACGATTGAGATATCACTATAGTTGACTTTATCTCTCATCTCTATAATGTTAAGGAAATAAAGTACCAGTTATATGCTGGGGTTTATTCAGTTGATTACACAAAACCCGTGGCATTGTGTCAGTGTGTTGTGTTATACTAAATTTATCTGAATAAAATTATAGTCATATTTAACCCTTTCCTTCGAGAAAAGCTTTATACAACTGACTAGCAAAGCTCCCTGGTATAGAATGGTAGTCACCTTAAATAATTTCCATCACTGTAAACATGTAAAGATGCACGCTATGCTTAGCATGACAACGCTATTACATTTCCCAGAAACAAATCGATGTAATTCTTTTTGTTTGAGAACTGTATCTAACACCATTTGCAATGTTTGTTCCTGTATCGGTTATGAAATCCCAATCTTTAATAATAGAATTGAGAATAGCATTCAAAGCTTGAGGGACTGAATCTGCACTTTGTTCTCTGACAATATCTGTGTCATTGTTTATTTGATCTGTTTGAGCTATTCACACTTTTCCCTCTTAAGTATCACTGCTGTATTATTACTTGCTCGAGATATAAATCTAACTTGTTGCAGTCCATCATTTCTTCTGCATTGATACCAAACTAGAGATGCAGTTCCACAAGATATTGTTAACGTTGATAGCAGTTATTTACCCATCAAAGTAGATGGACTAAGAAGATAGCTTCTTAATTGAAGGAGTGTCTGGTAACTCAAAAGCTTACAACTCAAATATGCATTAACAAAACTTTTACTTGGTGAATATGCTTTTAAACCCACTTTAACACTTGCAATCATTCTGTCAGCAACTTCGTTTGATTCTGGATGATATGGAAGTATTTTCATTGCTTTATGTCCAGTGTTATCAAGCCACATGCACATGTCCACTATCACAGAATACACTGGTATTGTCAAATGCTAATGATTTGGATTACGGATTACAGTCTCTGGCAGAATTCTTAATACCAACCTAACCGTTTCTGTTTCTTCTGGCCACCTAGCTTATGTATCAGTAAATATTAAGAACATGTGTGTGTGTGTGTGTGTATGTGTGTGTGTGTGTATGTACATATAAAAGCACCCACTACACTCTCGGAGTGGTTGGCGTTAGGAAGGGCATCCAGCTGTAGAAACTCTGCCAAATCAGATTGGAGCCTGGTACAGCCATCCGGTTCGCCAGTCCTCAGTCAAATCGTCCAACCCATGCTAGCATGGAAATCAGACGTTAAACGACGACGACGATGATGATGATGATGATGATGATGGCGGCAAGCTACCAGAAACGTTAGCATGCCAGGAGAAATGCTTAGCGATATTTTGTCTGCCACTTCGTTCTGAGTTCAAATTCTGCCAAGGTCAACTTTGCCTTTCATCCTTTTGGGGGGTCAATAAATTAAGTACCAGTTTTGTACTGGCTCCCTCCTCAAAATTGACTTGTTACCAGTTCAAATATGCCGGGGGGCTTATTCAAACATGTAAGAAAGCTATTCTCTGTGATTTGTGATGGAAATGGTGAGTTGCCAACTGGAACAACCAGTCACTGTACAACAACAGGAGTACCATGAGAAACGACCTGTCTTATCAGCTCACAAAGTCTGCATCCAGTTTCTGCGACTGAAGAGAAGATAACCACTCCAAAATGCTTACATCTCACAGTCTGGACAGGTGGCATTGCCAGCTAATTTTCTCTTATTCTTTTATTCTTTTACTTGTTTCAGTCATTTGACTGCAGCCATGCTGGAGCACTGCCTTAAAGGGTGTTAGTCGAAGAAATCAACCTCAGGACTTATTCTTTGTAAGCCTGGTACTTATTCTATTGGTCTCTTTTGCTGAACTGCTAAGTTACATGGACATAAACACACCAGCATTGGTTGTCAAATGATAGCAGTGGGGACAAGCACAAAGGCACACACAAAACACACAAATATACACATATATATATATATATACATACATATATATATATATATATATATATATATATATATATACAATGGACTTCTTTCAGTTTCTGTCTACCGAATCCACTCACAAGGCTTTGGTCGGCCCAAGGTTATAGTAGAAGACACTTGCCCAAGATGTCACACAGAGGGGCTGAACCTGGAAACATGTGGTTGGTAAGCAAGCTTCTTACCACACAGCCATGCCTGCACCTTTTAGATGTATTTACACCATTTGTCTACAGCAAGAAATTTCCTCTACAACAAAACACAGTGAACGGCTTTCTTTTGGGTTCAAATATGCCCCAAGAATATTTGAACTGGCAAAAATCGTACATTTCTGGTTGATAATATATCCTTTTTAAATCTGACTAAACTGGCTCAAAGTTATTCTTAATTGATTCTTATGTTTTAGTGAATTTGATAAAACTGAAATTCAAGGGCTGAGTGCTAAATAATGACATAATTCAAATGAAACTCATTAATAACATACACTCATCAGATAATTATATGAACACATATCTTAACTACATGACCCAGAGTTTAATGCATGTATTTAATTCATTCAAATAGGTTTGCATGATTTCAAAGTTTCACACGATGCATAATGAATTAGAAAGGAAAGGTAATCTTCATGACATGATGATATCACTGTGTCATATGTTGTAATCAAATATATATCTGATTATAAATGCTGCTTTTTTGTGAATATAAGCATGCATCATCAAAATAGCATGAATATGGGAAAAGTTATATTAGATGTGGGGAAAAGAACCAATTTCCGGCAGTCTGTAAAGTTACCAAAAAGAAGTTGAAGAAATTGAAGAAATTGGAGAAATTGAAGAAATCAGAAATGAAGATTCTGCTTTTTGATATTGGTGTAACAAATATTATAATGCTTAATGTGAAAAACCTGATAATGTTATCATTAAGATGCAAGTTGATACTGGCAGTCAAGTGACTGTAATACCTCACAATTTCTGGATGGATTTGGAGAATAAATCAAAGTTAAAAATGTTCATCTCAAACTAAAACAATTTGATGGATTAATCATTGAAATGTTTTGGAAGTTTTGATGCATTAGCAGAAACTGATAAGAGAATAGATGTTGTGAATGTTATTGTAGCTGAATGTTGCAAAAAGGAAAAGAGCATGGTTTGTTTCAAATGGATGTGATGAATGTTAATAGTTCATTATTAATTCATGAAATGGGCTATTTTGGGAGATTAAGAGGCTTTTAAGGCTAATATTCTTCACAAAGGAAATATCAGGCCATTTTATTTTCAAGCAAGCCCATTACAAATACACATTAAAGTATTAGTCATAACAAAGTTTAGAAAACTAATTAATAAAGATCTTATAGAAAAGGTTCCTCCTCAAAGAATTAAATGAGCTTCTTTAGTTTTTGTCTTGGATGGAAATCTCAATGCATATGAAGACAATAAAGTTCATGTCTCCCACAAGGTTCAGTTCTTGCTGAGGTGTGATGGCTTATATGCCTCAGTGACTCTGAGGATAGAGGTCAATCCAATGTGGACCACCACTCACAAGTAAAGATGGGTATGTAGAGGGCCAAAACCCCTGACTAGTATAAAAGCAAACTTCCCTCAATAAGCCTTGAACAGCAGAGAAAAGGTGTTGATGGCTTTTGCTCCAGAATCGGGTAAGAACTTAAATAATAAAGTTGATGTGAATGAAAGATTTTGTTGATATTCTTACCTAATTTTAAATTCTGAATCAATGTTTTTAGCATGAATTATTTTGCAAAATTCAATTTAAAGTCTGAAACAAATAAAAGGTGAAAAATAATACTCTATATTGAGAAGCTGTACCTAACTGAATATCCAAGCACTTTACCATTGATCTGAACTGGCCACCCCAATAGACATCTTTGATTATGTGTAAACATGTAAAACACAAGCAATGCTAGAATAATTTTAGCATAACAATGACATATCACAGTGAATAAGAAATATATTATTACAAGATGGATAATTTATAGTTGACTTTTGAATTTTATTATCTGTTCATTCTGGTGTAATCTACTTGGCATAAATATATAAGCTGTTGCAATATGGATTATATATGGATCTTCTTAAACATTAGACAGCTGGTAACATTAATCATTCATTTTTAGGTGAGCAAAATAATGTAAAAAAAGAAAAAATAATCAACCTTATAATGAAAAAACAGGCATTATAACAGGTAACATTTTTCTAATACTTCTTAGGAATAAACTTTAAAAACCGAACCTTACATAAATTTATACTAAATGTACAAAGTTTTATATTATTAAGTTTTGCTAACCTCTTTATGTTTTATTTAACCATACACACAAACACACACACAAGTGTGTATGTGTGTACATATGTACGTCTGTATCTACGTATGTATGTAATGGATGTGTATATGTGTATGTGTATGTATGTATAAATGTACATCATATGTATACACACACACACAGACACACATGCACAAATACACACATATACACACATACACACACACACACATAAGTGTGTATGTATGTATGTATTATGTAGGTATATATGTCTGTATCTACGTATGTATGCACATACACAGACACACACACACGCACAAGTGTGTATGTATGTATGTATATATTATGTACATATGTATTATGTATGTATGGATGTCTGTATCTATATATGTTTGTGGTTAATGTGTATAGGTGTATGTGTGTGTATGTCTGTATAAATGTACACCATATGTATGCATACACATACACACACACTCACACATAAATACGCACACACACATTTTAACACTCAAAATTTTGTTTTCAGAAGAGAAAATAAAATGTCAAAGATAAAGTTAAAAAATGCAACAAATTTATCAAAATAACTCTAATAAAAAATTTGAAGGAAGATAAATCTTTTGCTTCCTATTACAAGAAGATAACTTCTCCAGCAAACAGCACAAAATACACACTTTATTATAGTGTATATCACTACTGAAACACTTGAGACACACATGCATTTAGTATGAGAATACTTGACAGCATAAAATGGTACTTTAAGTAATATATTAAGACCCGGCAAGCCAAGTAAGATCGTTGCCAGTGCCCCTGGACTGGTTCTTGTGCGGGTGGCACATGAGATGCACCATTTTGAGCGTGGCCGTTGCCAGTACCGCCTGACTGGCTCCTGTAGGATTTTCGAGCGAGATCGTTGCCAGTGCCCCTGGACTGGCTTGTGCGGGTGGCACATAAAAGACACCATTTCGAGCGTGGCCGTTTTCGTGCGGGTGACACGTAAAAGCACCCACTACACTCTCTGAGTGGTTGGCGTTAGGAAGGGCATCCAGCTGTAGAAACTCTGCCAAATCAGACTGGAGCCTGGTGTTGCCATCCGGTTTCACCAGTCCTCAGTCAAATCGTCCAACCCATGCTAGCATGGAAAGCGGACGTTAAACGATGATGATGATGATCAGCATAAGCATAGCCATGCAGTTAAGAAATTCTCACTATTTAGCACCTTGGTCAAGTTCTTCTATTATAGCCCAAGTTCAGCAACAAAGTCTTATGAATTGATTTGGTCAATGGAAACTGAAACAATTTTGTAGCATATATATTTATTTAAGCATGTGTATATATATATATATATATATATATATGTATTTATTGATAGGAAGGACAACAAAAGAAAGAAAGAGACCTCGATATTATGTAAATAGAGGAATTTATCTGTAAATAATATATGACACTTATTCGGTAGCCATGATAAAACTCCGAGTTTCGGATGCTGAGGTGGGAACCCACGCTAACATCTCTTCAGTTATCCGGCACTCTGCAAAAGTCACAAGCTATGGGCACTGTTATTGCAATTCTCCTGTCAACAGAGCATCTACTCACTCCACACCATTGAAAACATGAAGCAAGAGATCTCTCACTTGAAAATGAGACAGAGAATTAGCAGCAGCAAAGGCCTCCAGCTGTAAAATACAATGTCAACAATATATTCATCTAACCCTTACTATCATGGAAAAATAGACATAAAAGAGAACAAACACCAATCTCAGAGGGGCCTGCAAAGATCATTAACAGGACATTACTTTCTCTTGGCAAAATTTATTAAGAGATAATATTCATAAAACACCAACAAAACTAAATTCTATACATGCAAAATGATATCGTTCTTCTAATGTTAATTCATAATTAAAAAAAGATTAAATGACTTGAACTGCTATTAACAGGATTCTTTGTTTACTTCACTTTTTAAATTTGTATCTGATGAAAATAATTAGCAATGGAAATCTTATAATATTTACACCTACACTTAGTTTTGATCACACTGCTCTTCAATCATAAAATTAATAATCAGCTGTATTTTTTTTTTATGATACTTGACTGGATTCCAAGAATATCTATTTTTAAGCTGAAGTTTATAGTAGTTTCATTCATGAAATTCTTAGTTCTAAATGCATCTGTTACTATGTTAGCATCCATAGAAAAGAACCCTGGCTGATGACGATTGGAGATCAAAACCAATCAAAAGCAGGTACAAATGTTTTGCCTTTCCTCCGGTCCTCAATGTCTAAGAGTATTGGAAAGCAGTTTATTATGATACATGATGTTTTTTGAGTATCTTTAAACCTGCTGAGGTTTTATCTCTCTTCATATCTGACAACTGGTGATTTCTTCCAGGCAGGTAAAAAGATGGACAGAGATAAAGAAAGAAAAAGAAAGAAAGACTGATAGACTTAGCAAAGAAAGAAGGAGAGAAAAATTGTCACCAGTACTAGACTGATGCTTTATTTATTAGCCCCATAAAGGATGAAAGGCAAAGCTGACATTGGCAGAATATGAATTCAGAGAGCAAAGAGGCTGGGATGGAT
>NC_142939.1:10555135-10625135 GCF_046866305.1 Octopus bimaculoides | reverse complement strand
GATAAAATACAGCTAAGAATTTTGTCCAGCATGATGATGATTTTGCCAGCTCAATGCCTCAATAATTTTAATAATGGTTTCAAATTTTGGCACAAGGCCAGCAACTTCAATGGCGTGGATAAGTCGATTGCATCTACCCCAGTGCTCAACTGATAATTATTTTAATAACACCAAAAGGATGGAAGGCAAAGTCGACCTTGGTGGGTTTTGAACTCAGAACATAAAGTTGGACAAAATGCCACTAAGAATTTTGCCAACAATTCTGCCAGCTGGTCACCTTAATAGTAATAGTAGCAACAACAACAACAACAATTATAATAATAATAATAATAATAATAATAATAATAAAATACAACCCTCTTAAGTACGAAATATCCTGACTATGGAGAATGAAGAAGGTGAAAAAAAGTGCCAATTATTGTTGGTTCCTTGAGAATAATAGTATTAGAAGGTATCATGAGAAATATAAAGGAAATTGGAGAACTGTTACAAAAGGCTTGTCTCCTTAGCACAGCCAGAATAATTAGGAAAGTATTAGATAATTGAAAAGAACAGATAGCATGGCACCATAGGTTGCAGGCATTGAAGACTCCAGGAGTTCCAACAAAACCTATGGTAAAAAGAAATAATCTTTTCTGTTATAGGCACAAGGTCCGAAATTTAGAAGGAGGGATAAATTAACTGGTACTTAATTCATCGACCCTGAAAGGATGAAAGGTAAAGTTGACCTCAGTGGAGTTTGAACTCAGAACGAAGTGATGGGCACAAAATACTGCTAAGCATTTCGTCCAGCTAATAGTAGTAGTAATAGTAGTAGTAGTAGTAGTAGTAGTAGTAGTAAGAATAATAATAATAATAATAATAATAGTAATAATAATAATAATAATAATAATAATAATAATAATAATAATAGTAATAATAATAATAATAATCCCTATCATTGTAGGTGTATGATAGAAAAATATTCGGACAAATACATAGCAAAAACACGAGGACTTACAAGTATATATAACATACAGAAAATTGCATTTCTGGGCACTGCACACATCCTACGCAAAACACTTTTAATACAGTAACCATAAGAGCATCACAGTAAACCACAGCATGTACCCAAGGCACACAGAGCTGTGCTCGGTAGTGAAGTGAAAGCACGTTATAAAAATAAAACTACTGAACAATAATAATAATAACAGCTATAAAAATGATTTAGTAAATAATTACTGTATGCTCCTACTGAAAACTTGAGCACTGTATCTCATACTGCCTTATACAGTAAGTTTATCTCTAAGTAGTGCCAAAATTTAAGCATTAGACATAATACATTAATTTCATGTTCTGATATAGGCCTTTCTTGATATAAATGCTTGTACCACATTGCCCCTTTAATATTTGTTGACCACAAGTTGTTTTTCTTTTTTTTTCTTTCTCACATATTTCAAATAGTCTCAGATAGTGAAAAACAAAAATGCTATTTTTCTCAAAAAAAAAAAACAAGTCTTGTTCTTTTTATAAAAACCAAATATGAAATCTGTTTGTGTAGGTAGTTACTCTATTTTGCTAGCTTCCTTTGTATTTTTTTGCTTCATTATTTTCTGAAATATAATTATATCCTTGAAATGTGTTAATGTCAGCTGATTATTTTTGAGATTGTGTCGCAATGGTACTTCATTTCATTGAATTATTCTGTCAGTTATTTTCATATTTATTTATGTTCTTGCTTTTGTCTATATGTCTGGTTCTTTAATAGCCAACCACTCTTGAAGGAAGACTTTTGACATAAAAAAAAGTACTTTTATTAAACTATTTTGGCCACCCACCCCAAGCCAATAATTCAAGTCACAGAGGTATCTAATTAAAGGTAATGAATCTTTTGTTATATATACGTGTGTGCGTGTCTATATTTACAAGGATAGATACATATACTTACACACATATATGTATGTGTGTATGTATGTCTGTATATATGTGTGTGTATGATGTATGTATGTATGTATGTATGTATGTATCTATGTGCACACTTAAACTTTATACCTTGAAGGTATATTTTGTTAATTTCATCTCCCCAGGAAAGAAATGTCACCATATGGTTGGTGATGAACTTCTGTCAGAAAGTCTGTAGAGATATTCAAAATTATTAAAACATATGGTAACTTGAATAAAAGATGCTGTTATCTAACTCCAAGTTAAAGATAAGCTGGTAGAATTATTAGAAGCATCAGGAAAATGGCTTTCTTTTGGTTCTTTAGAGTCTGAGTTCAATTCTTACCATTTCTCACAACTCTTCGCCATTTCAAACTCTGTCATCATTAACATCTTTACCATCAACATTTAACGTCTGTTTTTCCATGCTGGCATGGGTTGGATGGTTTGACAGGAGCTGGACAGCTGGGGTGCTGTCCAGGTTCTAACTGTCTGTTCTGGAATGGTTTCTATCACTGAATGCCCTTCTTAATGTCAATTACTTCATATTTTTAGCAGGTTCAGAAACAACACCGCAGCCTTTCCCAGTTGGTTGACTTGAATGAGACATGAAAGCATAAGGGAACAATAAAAAGTGGTGTAGTATAAAAGTTATTAGCCAACGTAAGCAGAAGAAGCAGCTGTGCTTATATAGACACTAATGAGAATATACTAATCTAATATACATCTACTAATGAGTATATAGACACTAATGAGAATATACTGCATCAAATAGATGAGAAAGATAATTGAAAGTGGAGGATTCTCAGAATTGCAGTAAACAAAGTAAGATAGGGAAAGGAATCTTGAGAATGAATCTGAGAAATGTTGGGGTATACTGTATTTCAAACATAAAGAAAAACTGATAGAATGAGAGACATACATTAAAACAAGGATAAGGACAAAAACAACAACAACAACAGCAACAGTAATAATGGTAGTAATGTGAAAGCATTCAATGATGACATCAGGATAGAATTTGGTCTTGATAAATGTGCCAAGGCCACTTTCCAGAAAGGGAAATTGAAGACCTCACATTCAGTGGTGTTGAATGTTGGTACTTATTTTATCAACCCTAAACAGATGTAAGGCAAAGTCAGTCTTAGCAGAAGTTGAACTCAGATTATAAAACCAGAAAGAATACTGCTAAGCTTTTTGTCCAACTCACAAACAATTGTGCCAACCCACTGCCTCAAAATATTTCTAACCTTGGTGCAAGGCCAGTGGTTTTTGAGGGAAGGGGAAGTCAGTTACATCAACCCCAGTATTCAACTGGTACTTATTTTAATGACCCTGAGAGGATGAAAGGTAACATCAACCCTCAGTGGAATTTGATCTTAGAATGTAAAGACGGACAAAATGCAACTAAGCATTTTACCCAGCTTGCTAAATTGTGTTGATGTTTTTCCTCTTCAAATTAAGAATAAAATCACTATTATTAAGAGCGACTAAATAAGACTAGATATTCCAAGGAAAATTAATTCTCTGAAGACAGTTAATGATATCTTAGGTTCAATGCCTAAATAAAAGACATTGTAGAACAGAAGAGATACTAATCTAAAATTACTAATTAGGATTAAAACAGCTTTTTCACATTAACAATAGAATCTTACGAATATATTTTAATTAACAGCTACACATAGAATTAATATATTTTAATTAACAGTTACACATAGGAATTAAATAACCAAATACTTTTCAAGTATTAAAGTCTTTTATCTTCTCAATTCAATTGATATTCTTTGGGAAAAGAAATTGAAAGTTATATTTTATTTAGAGCTGCTGTTGGCTTGATTATTTTCTTCTTATTGAGTGGACAGTAGTTTGTATCTTATATTAATGAGCAAAAACAGGAAAGAACACAAGAGGGACAAGATTTAACAGAGATGTTGTTAGTCTAATACTTGAAAGGCAAAGGAGGAGGTCTTTAAGATTTTG
Source organism: Octopus bimaculoides (assembly GCF_046866305.1). Taxonomy (NCBI): domain Eukaryota; kingdom Metazoa; phylum Mollusca; class Cephalopoda; order Octopoda; family Octopodidae; genus Octopus; species Octopus bimaculoides. The sequence continues at coordinate 10,621,238 of NC_142939.1, read as the reverse complement.
GATGCTTGTCTTTCATCAGGAAAAGGAAAAAAGGAGGAAAGGTCAGAGAAAGCTGGGAAGAAAAAAAGAAGTTTAAGGGCCAGGTAGGAATGTAGTTAAGTGGAGAGAAGTTAGGAAGATAAGGTGTGGTGGTGTGTTGTGTGCATATTTGAGGGGGTGCTGAAAATTTCTTGACTTTAAGGGTATCATGAAAGGCCTGGCTGGAGGTCCAAACTTTTGAGTTCTTTTTTCAGGGCTTAGAAAAACTCAAGGACAGCTGCAATAAGTGTGTGAATCTGAGAGGGAAATATGTTGAATTAAATCATAATTTCCTGACCCTCCTGTATTTTCCATTACCCAAAGCCAGGAATGCTTTAGCACCCCATCCTATAAGATATCTATGCAAGGAGATGGGTTTAGTGGGAGATGTGTGAATGGTGTGGAGTGCAGGAGGTTAATAATTTTTCCTGCTCTCATACACTTGTATCCACTTTATTCCTTATATTTGCTCTTTCTTCTCAAGGACGTCAATCCTCAGGAATTTTCTCCCTTCTCATTTCTTTCCTGCAGGCATTGACTTACAACAGTTTAAATGGAGCATCGATCTCACTAGTCCCTGAGGACCAGCTTATAAAGTTCACTGGCATGACACCTTCCTCCAGACCCAACAAAGTTATTAAAAATTTTTCCAATTACAGACCTGGTCCTTCTAAAAACTATAGGAAATCATATTTGAAAGAATAATTTCAATTTTTGGTACAGGGCCTGCAGTTTTGGGGGGAAGGGGAAAGTTGATTACCTCGACCCCAGTGCTCAACTTGTAATTATTATATTAACTGCAAAAGGATGAAACGCAAAGACAACCTTAGTAGAATTTGAACTCAGGGCATAAAGACAGACAAAATTCTGTTAAGCATTTCATCTGGTGTTCTAACAATTCTACTAGCTTCCAGTGCCAGGAGTATCAAATCATATTGATGAGAGTAAAATCTTCTGATGGAGCATTTGAACAATGTACTACAGATGAAGGAAATACTTATCAACTCTTGTAGCGCTGTTCACAAGCAAAATGGCATCATTTGTCCTCATTGAGATGGAATTAACAAAATATACTTTCCATTTATGAAATATAAATAAATATATCTAACAATAGATTCATTCAATAAATCTAATAATAGATTCATTAAATATGGCCATGACTTTGATAATTAGCTTTGATTGAATGGGAAAATAGGTTAATAAAAGTACACTTTTGATGTCAAAAGTCTTCAAGAATGGCTATTAAAGAAACAGATATTTTTTGAATTACACCACCTTCATAACCAACTGAGAAGAGTCAATAAGGGTGCCTTTAACACAGTCATCAAACATCCTAGTAATAGCAGTTAAATCTCTTTCAGATATGCATCTATTTCTTTAAATGAGGAAAGATCCATTAGATACATTGTATTTGGGATGCAAAATGGTGGCAGTAAAGCAAGGGTACCCGTAATCAGTAGGTGTGCACAAAAATACAAGCTCTTGTTTATAGGAATCAGCAAATTAATTGCAGATGTGTGCTGATATCTGCCAAACAGATGATGATGATGATGATGATGATGATGGTGGTGGTGAAACTGGATTTAGTAGATAGAAACTGAAAGACACTTTCACACACACACATACACATGGTGGGCCAAAATTCACGCACCAAAATATTTGACATTTTATTCATATTACATTGTTACCATTATTATTATTATTATTAGTCATTTTGTTCCTCATGTACAAGTGCATATGTATTCATCCTTGTTTATTTATTTATTCTATTCAATTTTAGAAAAACTGAAGCATGGCTTTGACAATTCCATCACATAATGAAATTATTGGTGTGTAACCTTTGGTCCACCTGTATTTCATCATCATCATCATCATCATCATCATCATCATCGTTAAACGTCTGGCTTCCATGGGTTTGACAGTTTGACCGGAGCTGGCAAGGCAGAAAAATGCACCAGGTTCCAGTTTGATTTGGCTTGGTTTCTACAGTTGGATGTCTTCCAACCACTTTACAGTGTGTGTGCTGAATGCTTCTAACCCACCACCGGCACGAGCACTGTTATGTGGCACTGCCATGAGTCCTTTTTAAGTGGCCCTGGCACAGGACTCTTGCAGGTCAGTCTTCTTCACCAGGAGATGTGGCCTTAATACTTCTGCTGTGGAGGACGGGTCTTCTTGAATACAGCAAGGCACCATGTATCTTCGTCCTTTATCATCTTGTCCGAAAGGTTCAGCATTCTCTGCTCGTTCCCTTGTCTTGATATCATATGATACTTGTTAATGCTTGCAAATGATCATCACTATCATTCAGGCAACATCATTCTTTACCAATTTTCTGAAAGAACACGTCTAGCTATGGAGAAATATTACCTGGCTTAGAAACCGTTGGCAGCAGGGAGGATGGCAATAGGAAAGACATCTGACTGTAGAAAATCTGACTCAAGAAACTCCATTCAACTCATGTAGACATGGAAATGTTGATGTTAAAATGCTGCTAATGATGATGACTATTGTATGAAATCCTGGGAACTTCAAATTTGTTGAATTCTCCAAAATTTTGTTAAGATCAATATTATTCACCAAAAGGATGAAAGGCAAAGGTGCCCAGGTCAACTTTGCCTTTCATCTTTTTGGGGTAAAAAAAATAAGTACCAGTTGATCATTGGGGTCATGGTAATTAGTTTAGCCCCTCCCCTCGAAATATCTGGGGTTGTGCTAAAATTTGAAACCAATATTAATCTCCTTTTTTGCCATATTTCTGTTGAAATACGCTGCTTTCATTTCAATTGATTTTGAAAATAGTGAAGAATGTGGTGAAGTAACTCTGTCATTGGTGGATGGAACAGAAACTGACATGAAGTTTTGATGGAAGGTTTAAATTTAGATTACTTTAAAACAGTAAGTATATATCCAAAAACCAGAGTCAGTCTGGGGCGAGGAAGGGTTGGTATCAAAAGGTAAACATTGAGTTTATTTACAAAAATAGCAAACAATAACACTTAACACACTCGCATATGCACGCACACACACACACCCACACATGCATGCATGCACACACATTTATACACACATGCACAAATACATTCCAAACAAAGAGACTTTCTGTTATTCCTAACTTTTAACTCTACTTTCCTTAATCTCAACGTTAAGATTTTAAAGTATCATTGCCAAGCCATGACCTTTTCCACAAGTCCTGTATCCTGTTATTGCCCAACGAAAGTGTCAATTTTTATTTTTTCCTTCAATGTATCATATTGGAGTTCTAAATTTATCATATTTATTAAAAGAAAAACTTTAAAAATTGTTATTTTACTAATATTTCTTGAATGACTTTCTTTGCTTTTCAATTTATCATAGATCTACATATGACAGCTGGAGATATGATTGCATCTAAAAACCCATAAGTAAATTACATAGCTCTGTTAGGATAAGTATTCTACAGAAAACAACTATAAGCACACAGCTGGCTTTCTTATTCTCTGATGAGAAGTGACACATCTCAGCAAATTCATATCTCACACAATCACACACATACAGTCACATAGATTCCTTGACATTGTGTATGTCAGTGTGTGATTACTCTCTCTCTCTCTCTCTGAACGCAACATTGCTAAGCAATTTTAACACTAATTTTCTCTTGCTAGTTTCTCTGTCACAACTTATGACCTCCTCTTCTTCCCTTTGGAGCTTGGTTTTATTGTAAGTAACTATAATGCATAAATAACAACAAATTCTATAAATGAAAATTCTAAATGTCACTGAGGCCTCCAAGAGGTGCCTCGAGAGTTGTTGCTTAGCTTTGAATTTAATATTGGATTAGAAAATAAATATTTTCTGGAATAACATACCATTCCCAGTCAGTACTTATTCCTGACAGCTAATTGAACCAAAGCTGAACCAAGCAAGCAAAGAATATTCTACTCTGATACATAATGAAATGCTTGGAGAAGATATGAGTTCCAAAACATGATTGGTAGCCAAATATATTATCCATTAAGCAATCTTATCTGCGGAATGACAGGCGGGTATTTGGGACTATTATTGTCACATCACACAATCTCTATAATACAGCCTTCAACTCAATATCATAGTATTCAATCCTTTTTAGGTCTCTTTAAAAAGACATCTATCTTTTGTATTATGCCAGAAATCCAGAAAAGTGTTGAACAAATTAACGAAATATAATACTTGCTGAAGAATTCTAAAGATATGTGTGTGCTTATGTCCTTAGAAGATTCTTTGATATGGATGTGTGGTTAAAAAGTTTACTTCAAAACTATGAGGTTTCAGGTTCAGTCCCACAGAGTGGTACCTCATCCTTGGGCCAATGCTTTGTGCCTGAATTTAGAAGACCACACAGCAGTACACACACACACACACACATGCACACACACACACATGCACACACACACACACACACACACACACACACACACACACACACACACACACACACACACACACACACATTATCCTCAACATTTTATTCACATTCTTTGCTGGCATGGGTTGGACAGTTTAACAGAACCTGACGAGTCAAAGGACCAAATCGGGCTCCAGTATCTTAATGTAGGCTTGGTTTCTATGGCTAGATGCCCTTCATTATACCAACTACTTTACAAAGTGTCCTGGGTGCATTTATTATGGCAGCAACACTAGCAAGGTTGCTTTGCAACTTGCATGACAAATGAACCTGACGAGAGCCCTCATGGCTGAAAGAAGAAGAGGATGAATAACGAAGGTGTTAAGAACGAAGTTAGAATACAATGAGAGGAACAGATTTATTGTTGAGGTAGAGTTGTAATGAAGAGAGTGACAGGGCAGATACTGTTGGGGAATGAAGTATGCAAGGGACAGAGGATATGGAGTGGGTTTGTGAGGGGGATGAGAATAGTAGGATCCTTACCAAGTCATATAGACCTATAGGGTCAGTTTCCCAGGTTTTTTGTGGTGTAAATATTTTCCCCACTGGAACAGGAACCAGTCTCTCACAGGAGGACTCACTTTTGTCAGCTGAGTGCACTGGAGAAATGTGAAATGAAGTGTTTTGCTCAAGAATACAATGTATCACTCGGTCCAGGATTCAGAACCACAATCTTAGGATCATGAGTCCCACACCCTCAACACTAAGCCATGTGCCTCCACAGAGAATAGTTGGGTAGCTGGCGGTTTGTGTTGGGGGACCCATTGAAATTCCACATTATAAAGACAGAATGTGTGAGGAAGACATGGGAGGAAGGGAGTATGAAAGTAAAAAAGAAATAAGCTTGTCAAGAATCAGAAAGGGTTAGAAAAGAAAGAGATGGGATAATCACCGGGGATAGAAGATGGAGTGATTAGAGGGTGTTGACGGGGCCAAGGAGATGCAGGGAGAGGACATTGAGAGAAAGAAAAGCAGAGGGTAAAGGAGCACCAGGTAAATGCAGTAAGAGCAGTGACAGGAAGAGAGGATTACAGGGGCCATAGATGTTAGGCAGGGGAGCAGAGGGTGAGTGCAGTGAGAGCACCCCAGGCAGGATGGCAGTGGAGAGAAGGCAGTCAAAGGAAAAGAACCAGTGAGGGGCAGAGAGTGAGTGCAGCAAGAGCACCTTAACCGTCACATTCTCCTTCTTAGCTTTATCTCTGCCGTGCTTACTTAAGAGAGCAAGTTTTCTCCAGTGCAGCATGGTGTCAATTGTTGCAGTCATTTGTCATCTCTTTTGTGATTAAATACCAAAAAGATTAGTTTAATCAACAAAAGATGATCCTGATTCAGTTATACTCGCTGTTGTTACTGCTTGTGTTGTGCTTTTGCATTCTCCTATCTTCCAATATTGCTGTTTTGCCTCAGGTCAGTTGAGATCAATGACACTTTTGATCAGAAACATCCAAACTATCTCTTTACTTGGTTCAATCATTTGACTGCGGCCATGCTGGAGCACTGCCTTTTAGTCGAGCAAATCGACCCCAGTACTTATTCTTTGGAAGCCTAGTACTTATTCTATCGGTCTCTTTTGCGTAACCGCTAAGTTACGGGTACATAAACACAGACATACAAACACATATACACATACATATATATATACATATATACGACAGGCTTCTTTCTGTTTCCGTCTACCAAATCCACTCACAAGGCTTTGGTCGGCCCGAGGCTATAGTAGAAGACACTTGCCCAAGATGCCACACAGTGGGACTGAACCCGGGACCATGTGGTTGATAAGCAAGCTACTTACCACAGAGCTACTTACCACTCCTGCACCTATACCATACAGCCATTTCTGCACCTATGACTATTTTGTGTGTTATTTAAAATTATTTTTGAACATTGTGTAGCATAGGCTACATAATTCAATGTATCATTTGTTAAAGATGGGAAGATGTAGTTGAAGGAGATCTGTATGCACAAGCTTGGGAAAGGTCTCTCTCTGAAGGCTAAAAATTGCCCATGGATACATGTCCCCCATCTCCAAACCCTAGAGTTATCCAAAGCAAGGAAATAACCAAATCCTCTTGGTACTAATATCATTGCAGGTGTTGCAGTCAGGTCATAGAGTCAAAACAGAAACTGTAAGGTATCTCATCCTAGGCAGTAACAATTCTCTCAATCAGCATCACTAGATTGACATATTTTGTGGCAGGTGGGGAGGGGGGTTGTTCGACCTCAAATAGAATGAAAGATAGAATTGATTTTGACAGAGATTCGAGACAAAATACCTTGAGATATCAGATCCAATTCTCTAATGACTCCATCAGTTTGCAAGTGAATTAATAGCCCAAAACAATGTCAACTGAGCCATCTCTCTTCTACTGTAATACTTCAAATAGATAACTAAGATTTCATTTCATCATTGGTTTTTAAACCACCTAATGTTCAATATCATATTTTCTTCTCCCCTCATATGAGACGAAGAGAAAAAAAAACAAAAATTGAAAAAAAAAAAGGAAAAAAAAAAAATTTCTGCCATCTTTTTATATTGGCTGATTAAAAGGTTAAAAGCAATACAAGAAAATCTATTTTTAAAACAAAATTGAAAAATAGGGTATCGGCATCTGAATGATGTTACTCTTGACACCATCTAAGGTAAGATTCAAATAACCAGTGTCGTATTTCTTCAGATTTTTTTTCCCCAAGAAATAGTTCCACTGTTACCAGGTCTTGTTTATTCTTTCTCCTTTTCTCTTTCTTCTATTTAAAAAAAAGTTTTGTTTGAAACAGGAAAATAATCTTACATTTACATCTCATGAACAACATGTGTAACCTCATAGACATTTTTAAAAAGGTGTTAAACATTTACATAATACATGCATATAGATATATATATATATATATATGCATGCATATATATATACTCATATACATATAAATACATATATATATGTATATATATATATATATATATATATATATATATATATATATATACATGTATGTATATACATACATACATATATATATATCATATATATATATCATATATATACATATATTTATATATATCATACATGTATATATATATATATATCATATATGTGTATATATATATATATATATCATATATGTATATATATATATATATATATATATATATATATATATATATATATATATATATATATATATATATGTATGTATATATATATATGTGTGTATGTATATATATATATATATATATATATATATATATATATATATATATATATATATATATATATATATACATACATTGAAAAGTAAAGACTATCTTTCAGAAATCAATTTCCTTCTTATCTAATGATTGCTTCGACAAATTTCATTGATTCTCAAAAAGATTTTAGTTTATATATTTTTAATGAATTTGGGTAGCATTAATGCTCATTATTTATGAGTTGCATCATCATCATCATCATCATCAGAGATGCAAATATCATCAGCCACTAAGGGACATGCTCAACTGGTTAAGGCCAAGCAACTGACAAGTAAATCTGAGGTATTGAGTAGGATATTTGCTGTAGCCAATCTTTTATACAAAGACAAAACAATGTACATGATAACACTTCCAGTCAATTAAGTTAAAAAGCCATGCGAGACACTGCCTGGTACTGCATCAAGGCATTTTATTCATCATCATTACCAGTGTTTGCATTGTAACTGTCTAGTCAATAGAAATATTTCTAACAAAACCTGTGAAATCATCTAAAACTAGATTTTATATTTACATGTGGCAAAGTTTTCATAATTTCTTTCATTTTAACTGCAGCTGGATCTTGTACAATATAAATAGGCTTTTTCCATTTTGTTTATTTGTTGTAAATGTTTACTAGACTTTCAAAAAACATTGCAAGTGAGGGGTGTCAACTGCCTCAAACAATCCATTTTATGTATCACAAAACAAATCTGTTTTGAATCGAAAATTATGCATATCATAAATTTTACAAAAAGTCTGAATTTAGATAAATTTATAATTCTATTTTCACCCAATCATCATCATTATCATTGCTATTGCTTAAAGTCTGCCTTCCATGCTGGTATGGGTTGGATGGTTTGACAGGAGCTGACCAGTTAGAAGACTATACCAGGCTACTTTATCTGTTTTGGAATGTTTTTTATGGCTGGATGCCTTTCCTAACACCAACCACCCCACAGAGTGAACTGAGGGCTTTTTATGTAGCACCAGCATAGATGAGATCAGTTTTCGCATGGTTTTTACAGCTGGCTGCCCTTTCAAATGTGAACCACTTCACAGTGTGGACTGGATGCTTTTTACAGGCACCAGTACCAGCAGAGTCACAAGATAACTTGCAAGACAAGGGATACTCTACGATAATTTAGGAATATTTATATTCCTAGAATTTGTTTTTTTGCATCAAAACATGATGCACCTGGATATATTATTGGTGTTGTTATCTAGGATGATTGGGTGTGCTGGGTCTTTCAGCAATCAGATACTTTCACCCAAATCAAGCAGACAGCATTGATCAAGCCTCAACTTGAGTTCAGACGCACTACTTCAACAATCTGTTGTTTCATAACCACACTGAGGCAACTTCAACTTCTTGGAGACCAAAGTTGATAGTTTTTCACCTTTTAACCCTTGTGATGCCCAGCTTGTGACCTTTGCAGAGGGACTGCTCTGTGAATTATCTGCATTTCATTTTAATAGGCAAGCACCTCCCCACTGCTCATTGTTTCAGCGTTCTTCCACCATTCAACACGGTTCATTGTCTTTTTCCCATTGGCCTTCTCACTTCAGTTCTCTCAGGAAACACTGAGTTCTAATAGGGTGACCCGTGTGGAAGTTTCTGAGTTCAGCATTATGCCTGGTCTTGGTCTGTTGATGCTACAGTTTCTGAGAACTTTTGTTGCTTTCTCTGGTCAGCTTTCATCTTCCAGTCTTGTCCATTGTTAATTGGTCAGTGCAGGTGCTGTTAGCAGCTGACATTAGCTTCTCTCAGCCTTGGCAAAAGTCATGATCTTCTTCATTTAGCAGTGATACAATTGCTAGCCCTACTGCAGATGGTGGTGACTATGAACTTCAGTGACGAGGCATTGTGCTAGAAGTAGTGCCCCTCACCCAGAGCTTTTGGAGAGCAGCTGAGAATATTCTTTTGGGGCTCACCTCTCAGATACTATCAACTGTCAACAGCTTTTGTTTAGAACAATGATTTAATGTGATCAGTTAGCTGTAGCTCCTCACTGTAACTAATTACAGCTGAATTGATTTAGTCATATAATTAAATCTGGCCCTTACGAATCAATGTAGTTCTTTGCTCTGAAATTTTTTCTTCCTGTCCAGATAACAACTATCTTTTTTATTTGTTCACATGCACAGATGCATCGTGGATGCAAACTGAGATTCAATTATTCCTGTATTAGTCATCTCTCTTCTACAGAGAGCTAAGAATCCATTACTTCTTCCACGTCTCAATCACCACACCTCTCTATTCCCTCTGTTCTCCCCACCCCGCCTCATTCTCCTTTTTTTTTTTTTTCTAAATCTCTCCATATCAGAATTCTCTTGTGAAAGATAATCTGCCTACTACTACTATCACTGAATTTTCAAAAAAACGTTTCATGCCACTCAAGAAATTAAACCACGTATGCAGTAATGAAAATAAAATAATAAAATTTGAAAGATGCCTTAGGGAATAAGGAATGAATGCAATTAATATAATGATATGAATGCTTTCCCTTGGTGCTGTACAAAGCTAATGTTTAACTTTAGTTTCATGAGACAAGACAGAGGAGAAATTAAGCTACTCCTGGCTAGGATGCCAGTCTATCTCAGATGTCATTCTCACATTATTTGGTATATATTTACAATGGCTAAGTATGTGGGTAAAAAGATTTTTGCTCAGAAACACAACAAAATGCTTGCAGTAGATCTCATTTCGATCAATGGGCAAATAATTTAACACCTTATAATTTGGTGGCTTTCATGCCTCTTCTATATAGGGAATGTATTGATGCATAATTTAATTCTACTGTATAAGCATTGCTCTGTCTCAATATACAGAGAACTATATGGTAACTTTATCATCATTCATTAATGCAGTTCTCCAACATTGCAACAAAGGTCATGAATTTGTAAGGCAATTGACCCTTGAAAAATGGTTCCCAGTTTGGGGCCTGCAGGCCCTTGCTGGTCCACAAAAGTAATAGTGATGGGCTTGTGAACAAGGTTCAAAACTATAAAAGGCTGTAATGTGAAATATATGAATATTCCATTACATATTCAAGCAATGACTTTACTCAGAAACTGGGGTGCGTCCTGTTAGTGAAATGATTCAGTTGTATGGTTTGAACTAAGCTTTATTGACAATTCTTCAACTGATAATGCAAGATTTTCTTCAAGTAATGCCTTCATCAGGTGTCTTGGGGAAATTTCAAACCTGGGTTCTGAGTCCTGTGGTATTTTCCGATATTATTATTATTATTATTATTATTATTATTATTATTATTATTATTATTAATATGATCATTATTCAGGTCACTGCCTGGAATCAAACTCAGAATCTTGAAGTTAGTAGCCTACGCTCTTAACCACTATGTCATATACCTGTGGACAATTATAGAGTGAATTTTAGGGCTTATAAATCTAATATTTTAAGGAAGGATAGAAAAATATTAGAATTATAAACCCTAAAATTCACTCCACAATTGTCCAAGGGCATATGGTGTAGTGGTTAAGAGCGCGGACTACTAACCCTGAGATTCCGAGTTCGATTCCAGACAGTGACCTGAATAATAATAATAATAATAATAATAATGATAATATTATACCTTAGGAATGAGAACCCAGGTTTGAAATTTCCCCAAGACACCTGATGAAGGCTGGTGGGTATATCAGCCAAAACATGTTAACAACAAACAAGGACAAATACCCATCGATTGTAAATAATGTATATATATATATATATATATATATATATATATATATATATATATAACATATATAAAACATGTTGGAAGCACCTGAAGATAATTATTGCTTGGTCATGGTCATGGTGGTGGTGGTGGCAGCGGTGGCGGCAGTGGTCGTGGTGGAGTTGAGAGTATTGGCAGTGGAGGTGAGGGTGTTGATGGTTGCAATGGTAATACATTGGTAGACAGGGAGAGGGAAAACAAATTGCTGAAGGATAAAGAACATCCATTGTCAGTTAGTTATTTGTTTCCTGATTATTACAGGTATGTATATTTTATGGTTATGTTAACATCTTGGCTTAATCACTGGCAGTTTATCGGAACAGACTGAAATGTAAGCGTAAATCTAAAGGAGAAATTAGTACTGAAGTACTTCATCTAATATTAGATAACTGAAACTGTGGTTTTTGCGTCATTTACACTGAAATTTGATTACAACAGTATAATGAAAACAGCAACAATAACAATAACAACAACAACAATAATATGAAGCACTAATAGTAGTAGTTACTGAAGAAATTCTAATTATGTTGCAAATATCTAGGATGGGCTTTTCATGGTTTCAGCTGAGTTGTAGAGTAGAAGTTAGATGTGAATAATTTAGGTGCTTGTCAGAATAATTTCTATAGAAAATACATCAAGGCAGCATTATCTAAGTTATAAATTTCAATTTGAGTCTTTCGAACATAGAATTCAAGCTTTGCATACAGAATTGGTTGCAAAAATTGAAACTCTAATCTAGTAAAATGTTGCTGTTTTTGTTAGTGGTGGTGGTGGTGGTGGTATTATTGTCATTATTACTAATTATAGTAGTAGTAGTAGTAGTAGTAGTAGTAGTAGTAGTAGTAGTACGAATACTTATCACTGAAGTCATTGGATTAATTCCTTCCAGAAAAAAAAAAATCAAAAAAATCATCCTGCCTAAAACTATTTAGCTGAATTCCCTCAACATTATCGTCCTCATCATCATCGTCGTCGTCATCATCATCATCATCATTTCAACCTACTTTTATATTTTAGTGTACATGTCACTGTTGGTTGTACAGGTTTATAAAGCATGGCTGTATGGTCAGAAGTTTGCTTCCCAAAAACTTGTTTCTGAGTTCAGTACTTCTGTATGGTACCTACGATAGTACTGGGTTGACCTAAGCCTTGTGTTTGAATTTGGTTGGTAGATGGAAACTGAAAGAAGCCTGTCGCAGTTAGATAGATAGATGGATACATACATACATGCATACATGCATGCATGCATACATACATACATACATATATACATACATGCATACATACATACACACATACATACATGCATGCATGCATGCATGAACAGTAATGAACAGTAATGGATATTGGAGGGCATCATACGTAGGATGAAGTTAATTTATTTTTTTGAAGGTGTGAGTCTTGCCATTCAAGAACAATATCATGGTTTGAAGCACACTCATTGAGACTTGTTATAAGCACCATAACTTTGTCGGTTTGGGGTTTGTTCAAGCAACCCTGATGCTGCCCTGGTGGAATGCAGTCACCTTAAACTGATCGGTGTTAGCATTTCTACCCTGAAGAGCAATTTTGAAAAGGGTTACATAGGGGTTTATGGTATGAAGCATATACTGAAGGGGCTGCAGAAGAGATGGTCTTGTTCCTGTAACAACTGAAGCACTTCATGCAATTTCCTCAGGTTTGTTCCCCATAAAGTAAATTTTGAGAAAGCTGTGTTCATTGCCATCTTGTGGAATAAGGGAGCCAATTTGGTGGTAAATTTGGCCTTGTACTTTGAAGGTGGGGATATAATTTCCATCTCTTACTGGTGTATGACCAAAGCTTGTCATTTGGAAGGTGGAATTGTAGGCTCTAATATTCCAAAAAAAAGTTATTAGAATTTGGATGGTCTCCAAGCAGCAGGGACTTCAAAGGTTTGGCACCAACTTGTAAATGAAGTAAGCTAACTGTTCCATTGGAGCAAAATATACTGGTAGATTCTACTGGTCACCTCATTGCATTACAATAGACACAAACTGTAGACATGTTGCCAATGATGACATGTGGGTGTGATGCATAGTCCTCATGGGAGCTGTAATGAAAGGCTTTGTTAGACCAGCAACAGGAAGAAACCTTCTAAAAGACATGAGAATGCATTTTACGTTGAGAATCAGGCCCAAGCCTTGTGACCCTTTGTTCAACAGTCTCTAAAGCACAGCTATTCGAAGTAGAGGCAACATCAGGAACACGTCAGAGTTCTTTTTGCTGAGCTGTCTGTGATTCTCTGGTGGCTTCAGAAGAAGCAGCATTGAAAGCTCGCCAAGGCACACATTGTTCATCTGTCTCGTTTGCCCACAGGGAATGCAAAATGGAAGCATTTTTTGTTTTCCTGCCAATGTGACTCTTGCTTTTGCGAGGCAACCTATCAAAAATCTGTAATTGAATACAAACCGGAAAACTTCAAGTGGGATATAGGGTTCAGCAATATGCGATGTTGATCGATAAAGAAGCAAAACTTGTGGATGAATAAGCTACCAGAACAGACCAAATAGTGCTTTCGTTGGAATGTAACTGATGAATTTGATCTGTAAAATTCATAAAAATGATAAGAAGAATCTGCCAAAATACCATTCAATTATGCTTACTGATAAAAAAATGCCTCATAATTTGAAATGTTGATACTAATATTCCTTCTTCATAAACTGGAATTAAAGAATAAATAATGGGCATGTACATGTCAAATCATATGAGTCACACAATTTTTGAAAAATACAGCTCATTTTTTGTCCTATATAAGAAACTGTTAGCTAAAGTTTTAGATATTCGTCACCCAAATTTCCACGTTTAACTATCAATCAATTTGTCATTTTCTACTGTCAATTGAATTTTGCTGTGACAAAATATTCACAGTTGATTGATTGCCAATTAGTGCCATTTATTCGTTAAAGTTAATATTTTATTTCATTTTTACTTATTCAAAATAATTGCCTTGTCTTCTTACTCTTTTGTGTCAGCTGATTTATTAAGCACAGAATGAAACGCCTGGCTGCACATGTTCCAGTACAGTTCATTCTAGAATGATATCAATTTTTACTGCAATCACATATGTTCTTTCATGAAATTTAACTGATGTTCCCACTGTAACGTCTTTTACCTATGTGTAAAATTTCAGCACAATCAGCTGAAAAATACAGCAGTTATAATTTTTTACACACACACACACAGAACAGGATTTATATGATAGATGTATATGTATGCGTGTGTGTGTGTGTGTGTGTGTGTGTGTGCGTGTGCGTGTGTGCGTGTATGTGTGTATACATATATATATATATATATATATATATACAACAAAATCCATTCCAACTCATCATCTTACATCAAGATTCTTGCAAACCAAAAACAAAAATGGAAACATTAATTTATATGAGATTTTGAGAAAGTGGTATAATTCTATATTTATGTTTCTGAAATTATGGTTAATATAATTTGATAAAAACATAGTCATTTCAATTGTTTTAATTGACGAATAAAATTTAGATTTAATCTAGACACCATTCTTCATGTAAAAGAACCCGAAGTTATAGCAAATTCTAATAGAATCAGTTATCAGTTAATGCATGTGAAGAGATCAAACAAGAAGAATGATGAAAATGATAATAAGGTAAATCTTTATTCAATCTGCTTTGTATTTTAAAAATCTATTGTATACGAAAAATATATATGCTCTATAACTATAACTTACTCATGAATTAATGCTTACTAATTAATGTCTACTTTGACAAGATTGATTAGCAAATGCATTAATTACAAAGTATAGTATTTCTATAGCAACAAGTCTATTCCAATCTGGAAACAGAGTACAAAGAAAATGTCTTAAAGAAAACACAACATTATATTCCTCTAAACTACTGTGATGTTGTTATGTGAATCTCTATACCTGCAGATTTAAACATAACCATAAGTCCATGTGTTTTTGTGTGTGTTTGTATACATGTGTGTGTGTTTGTATACATGTGTGTGTGTGTGTGTGTGTGTTTGTGTACATGTGTGTGTGCATCTAACTGTGCTTGTATCGAGTTCAGTCCTATCAAAGTCTGCCTTTCATCCTTTTAGCATCAATAAAACTGTATGAAGGTTGTCAAACCAGATACCTTCTGGTA
Organism: Octopus bimaculoides; assembly: GCF_046866305.1. NCBI lineage: Eukaryota > Metazoa > Mollusca > Cephalopoda > Octopoda > Octopodidae > Octopus > Octopus bimaculoides. Next base: position 10,605,695 of record NC_142939.1, on the reverse strand, counting down.
TTTGTTCCAGGTGTTTGTTTTCTGTAATCAAATCCCATTAAAGCCTATGCCTGATACTTAAAATATATCTATTGTTGAAAGCCTGCTAAACTGTAATGTTCATCTCAAGAAAGTATCTCTTTTAGACATATAGTGTTAAAAAGAAAAAACTATAGTTGTTTATCTGCTGCTCATATATTTCTGAGTTTTTTAGCACTATATGTCTAAAAGGGATGCTTTCTTGAGACGAATAGCACATTGTAGCAGACTTTCAAAAATTTGGCTGCTTTAAGTATGATATACAGATTACTATTTTGAACTAATACTGTTTCCATCACCAACAATGAACTTTTATTCAGCCTAACAGCTATATGTGACATCAGAGACTTTTCACTCAGTGTTTTGCTCTATCAGTTAGGATGTGGACTGTTCCTAGCAGGGCTATTTTTTTGGACAGTGTGTAGAGTTGAGGATCTAGGAATAGCTTCTACGTTTTTGTTTGGTTTTTCTTATCATGCCCAATGCTCCAATTATTATTGGTATTGTTTTTACCTTCATGCCCACATTTTGAATAGGCAAAACTTTCATCACAACACTATATTTCTGATTTCTATGTAAATAGGCTTTTTCAAAATATTCCTTGAGAAATGTTGCACCTTAAGCAAAATTGAAATTCAATATTCTTTTAAAATTGCTTATTTTCAGATAACTATTCTTACTTATATTTAAATAAGTTGTCACTTATTCATTCAATATGGATCATTTAAATGCTTTTAAAACTGTTTTAAAAGACATTAGAAATTACCAATATATCAGGATTCCAAAGAGTTAATACCAGTAATCTTGGAATAAAATCATCCAGAATTCATCATCCAATAAAATATTAAGGAATAAAAAGAGAAAATATAGCAAAATTTACTCAAATGTGGTTTTCGTTTAATATAACCTTTCTATGAGAGAAAATCAAATGGCTAATTATAATGTTCAAAACATCATTTATCTTCCAGAAATAAAGAATTATTTTAGTTGACTTATTTACCAATATTCACACCTCATAGCTTATCTATTACTGGTAAGGTCACATTATGAATAAAAACTAAAGTGTCATTCTGTAAAGGAATCATTAGATTGCCAAATATTCCTGGTTTTTATTGTGGCTGTGTGCAAAATACTTTTCTGTAGGTTACACGAATGATTTATTATAGCAGATAAACCATTTAAGCAATATTTGGTGTATGTTTCTAAAAAAGATAGATGTTTATCTTTCAATGATACTATTAGCTAGATGTAATCGATGAAACCAATTTGAAATTTCCCTCAGAATTTCTATTTCGAACACATATTGGAAATATTACTTCCATTAATCGAAAGAAAATAAAATAATGATAATAAATGATAAATTTAAATTGAGTTGTCTTTCCATCATCATCATCATCGTTGTCGTCGTCATCATTATCGTCATCATCATTGTTGTAGCCATCAACATAATATCTTCTGCCTTTCTATGGTTGCTTGAGTCAGATGAATTCTTTTGCTGTAGATTTTCTACATCCAGACGTCCTTTGTGACATGATGCCAACCCTTGTTTCCCAGCAAAGTAAGGATTCCCCTAGTCTGTCAAACACAAATTGCACCATGGCCAGACATGTTTCCATGGAAGACTTCAAATGAATGTCACCACATGTTTCACTGTGGTGTTTGCTAATAACTGCTACATGATACTAAGGAGACATGAACACACACACACACACACACACACACACACACACACATATTTCTTTCAACCAAATTCACAGATAGAGAGTAACTCTGTAAAAGATCATGGACATTGCTTTCCCTCCTGACCTAAGGATAAAAAACAAATGATCTTTCATTTTTCCATCTACTAAATCCACTTCTAGATCTTTGTTGATCCAGGATTATTGTACAACACCCATGTCCAAGATGCTGTGCAGTAGCACTGAACCCAAAACCACATGACTGGGAAATGGAGGCATATATTAAAATAGTTTCAGCTGCCACCTTTTATTGGTATGGTTCCACTCAAACTTTGTAATTCAATGGTGAATGCCATCAAAAGAATCCGATTAGTAATATTCTTCTCCAATAATATATGAATGCTCAAATTTTCAAAGTTCAACTTATATGCACTCATAAGGCATTGGTTTGCTTGGGGCTATAATAGAAGGTACTTGGCCAAATTGAACACAAAACTACATGGTTACAAAGCAAGCTTCTTACGCACACAGCTATACTTCCATCTGCATACATGTGTATATTTGGAATTGGCTAACAAACTCTCAACTAAGGTTAAAATATTTTGTATTTCATATGTAAAACCAAATCTATTAATTCTCACTATATTTCCGCATTCTGAAGTTTTATTTTTGTTCACGACAGTCATATAGATATTATTCATACAGCAATAATTGAATATGTATTGTGAAATTTATAAAATTTAGTTACATAGAATTAAACTATTTTTGTCTATATGCAACAGCGACTTTTCCTGATATAGTAAATGACAATGGATTTTGATAGAATCCATATGGAATTCTAAGGAAACTTCACACAATATGTAAAATATTAGAAATTTGAATAATTCCTAGAGAATATAATAGAGAATGTTGCATTAATTAGTAATTGTATTGTAAATATGATAAATTCCTAGGAAAATAACTTCTGTTAGTTGAAGAGAATTAAGAGGAAATGCATCGGTATATGACCAATATATTACAGTGAAAGATCATAATTGTTCTGTTGCATTAAAAAAAAAAAAAACAGGGAAAAGGTATGGCTGTGTGGTGAGAAGTTTCCTTCCTAACCAGATAGTTTCAGGTTCAATCCCACTGCATAGCACCTTAGGCAAGTACCATCTACTATAGCTCTAGAACACTTTTGATCACAGATCACCTCAATCAATACTAACCTAAGGCTATACAGGAGCAACAACAACAATACAACATGATGCAAATATAGAAGTTGTCTCTTTTATACCCATTCTTGAACACACACACACACACACACACACACACACACACACACACACACGCATAAATTCTCCAAATAAATGCAAATATTTTAATCTTAAAAAGCAGAATTAAAAGTTACCAAAGTTTAAGAGAATTATTTGATCAACTTCATATCCTATGTCAAGTCAGCAACCCAATAGCTCAATCAAGTGCTGAAGGTACAAAGCAAGGCACTTTAGCCACACACACAATTTCTTTAGATTTAAAAATATTTATCAAAATACATTAAAATCTGATAAAACATCAATACTATAAAGTATGAATTTTAAGGCAAGTTGTCAGATTTGGTAGCACTCCAGGCAAGATGCTTAGCAGTAATTCGTCTGTCTTTACATTCTGAGTTCAAATTCCACCGAGGTCAACTTTGCCGTTCATCCTTCTGGGATTGATAAAATAAGTACCCGATGAGCAATGTAATCAACTTAACCCTTGCCCTGAAATTGCTGGCATTGTGCCAAAATTTGAAATCGATATTTCACTAAGATTAACTGCTTGACACTTTTGCAAGGGAGCCAATATTCAGACCAATGGCTCAACAAGATCTTGATGAACCCTGGAAGGGTAAAAGGTGAAGTTGACCTTGGTAAGATTTGAACTCAGTATGAAAAGTTTTATAACTTAATGCCACGGACATTTAGTCTGATGCTCAACTAATTCTGCTAATCCACCAAAATGTGATTGAAAGAGATATGGCTGGAATTTTTAGCTGGTCAAATGCCCAGTTGAAAGTTCTCTTACTCTTTCATTAATTAGTTACTGTACAAGAGGTAGATATCTAAAAAAAAACAATTAACGACATAAACAAGGTTTAATTACTTTTGCACTCATTTATTATTTCGCTCATTTACTGAGTTGAATCATTGGATTGTGGCCAAGCTGGAGCAACACTGTTAAGGGCTTAGATAATTATATCATAGTGTTTATTTTATTGATCTCTAATTTGTCAAATTCTAAATTAAGATTTACATTAAATCCCAATAAGTGTAATGTAACAAGCAAGTATTTATTCCTAACCAATGAGTTGCTAATAAAATAAAGTAAAAAGTATTTTTTCATAAAAAGAAAGTAGGATGGAGAAAATGAGAAATAAATTGATATAAGCATTATATTGTTAGAGTGAAAGTGAAAGTAGCGGAAAATACAATTTAGTACACACATGAAAATCATGATTTAATATATTGCAATTTTCTTACATATAAAAACATATGTGCATGTGTGTGTGTATATATATACACACACACATATATATATATACATATATATATATATATATATATATATACATATACATATATATACATACATATATACATATATATATATATAGACATATATACATATGAATGTATACATATGTGTGTGTGTGTGTGTGTGCGTGTCTCTGTGTGTATGTATATATATGTATATGTATATATATATATATGTTACTATCATTAATGTTATTTGATAGAATTGCAGCACTCATAAATGCATGTGTGCATGTGTGGTGCGCATGTGTGGTGCGCATGTGTGGTGCGCATGTGTGGTGCGCATGTGTGGTGCGCATGTGTGGTGCGCATGTGTATGCATGTGCATGCATGCATGTGCACGCCTCAATTCTAACTACCAAATTATATAAACCCTATAGCTACTGAATGTCAAAATATTTCTGCATGAACGAGGACTTGACAACTAGATAGCTGTGGCTACTAAATCAGATTCTTTCTCCCAAAGCTGTTCTTAAATAAATAAATTTTCCAGTATTTTTTCCTCTTAATTAGAATGATAGATTTTCGATTAAATCTAGTTTAGCGAAACAGCAATTTTTAAACCAGCTTAAATTGTTTTGTGGAGTTCTTTTAATGAAATTTCAAGAATTTATGAAAAATGTTTAAAGTAAGTTATTTCTAATTGCCACAGTCAAATTCAAGATGCTCCTGTTGATGGAGAGGTTACATTGATGGAGCATATAAAAAAAAGCATTCTTATTACAAGATAGTCAAAGTCTAGCAGTGATTTGAAAAATATATACATATATATATATATATATATATATATATATATATATATATATATATACACACATCTATATATATTCTTTTATTTTTTTTTCAGTCATTTGACTGCAGCCATGCACCACCTTTAGTCAAACAAAACAACCCCAGGACTTATTCTTTGTAAGCCTAGTACTTGTTCAATCAGTCTCTTTTGCTGGACTACTAAGTAAAAGGGACATAAACACACCAGCATCGGTTGTCAAGTGATAGTGGGGGAACAAACACAGACACACAAACATATAAATATATATGTGTGTGTGTATATATATATATATATATATATATATATATATATATATCAGGTTATCCCATAAGTTCTGTCCAAATTTTGAATAAAGAAAACAAGTGATCAAATGTTATATTTAATTGAAATTTAATCATCAATGTACTTTCCCTGATTATCTATGACTTCCTTCCGTCTATTTACAAGCTTTTTAATCCCATCAATGTAAAACACTTTTGGTTTCAAAGAAAAGAACTCTGAAATGTCAGTTTCGACCTCCTCCTGACTTGCAAAAGTTATGTCCCCCAAATGATTCTGTAAACTACGAAACAAATGGTAGTCTGAAGGAGCAAGGTCGGCAGAATAAGGTGGATGAGGAATTTTTCCCAACCAAGCTCTTTGATCTTCTGTAATGTGATCTTTGCAGTGTGGGGTCATGCATTGTTCTGATGAAACATCACTCCTTTTCGATTCACTAAACTTTTTATTTTTTTCTTCAAAGCTTGGTTCAAACGCTTTAATTGCTGACAGTAGACTTGAGCATTGATTGTTGCATTAGGTGGTAACAATTCAAAGTGAATTACTCCTTTGCAATCCCACTAGATAGAGAGAAGAACCTTTTTTCCATGAAGTTCCCTTCTCGGTTGTGGTTGAGCTTTTTCCCTTTTACCAAACCACTGTTTACAATGTTTAACATTTCGATAGAAGATCCATTTTTCATCACCAGTCACAAGTCTATCCAAAAAAGGTAAAATGAGTTAGCGAGAATGGAGAGAAGAGCAGATGTCAACTCGAGATTTGCGGTTGCTTTCGGATAATTCATGAGGCACCCATTTTCCAAGTTTAGGAACCTTTCCAAGTTGTTGAAGATGACGATGAACAGTTGTATGGTTTGAACTAAGCTTTATTGTCAATTCTTCAACTGATAATGCAAGATTTTCTTCAAGTAATGCCTCAAGGAGCTTATCATCAAACTCAACTGGACGTCCTGCTCGATCTTCATCTTCAAGGCTGAAATCTCCACTTCTGAATTTTGCAAACCATCTTCTGCAATTTCTTTCATTCAAGCATTCTTTCCCATAAACTGAGTGTATGTTTCGAGTCGCTTCGGCTGTAGAGTTTCCTTTTGTGTACTCATAAAGCATTATGTGCCTCAAATGCTCTTTGGATACTTCCATGTTAGAAAGGGTTTTAATCAAAGAAATTTTAATTCTATTATTCTGTAAAATAATATCTAATTAGTTTACATGTACCCAAATGCATAAAAATAATTTTTATTTCCATTAGACATTCTAAAATACTATTAAATTTCATTCAATTTTAAAAAAAATGGTAAAATCGGACAGAACTTATGGGATGACCTGATATATATGTATACAATGGGTTTCTTTCAGTTTCTGTCTACTAAATCCACTCACAACGCTTTGGTCTGTCTGAGGCTATAGTAGAAGACACTTGTCCAAGGTGCCACATAGTTGGAGTGAACCTGGAACCATGTGGTTGGGAAGCAAGTTTCTTGCAGCACAACCATGCCTATATACACATATATATATATACACAATCAACAGATGAGATCCAGAGATGCTCAATCAAAAGTAGTAGTGCACAAATGATTTGAACTTAAACTCCAAAGTCTTTAAGAACAAAATCCACATTTAAAGAGTGGTTATCAGAGAAACCCAATCTATGTTTATCTACATCACTACCTAATCTATCGGTCTGTCTGTCTGTCTGTCTGTATATACATTTTATTTGCAGTGTGTGTGTGTGTGTGTGTGTGTGTGTGTGTGTGTGTGTGTGTGTGTGTGTGTGTGTGTGTGCGCGCGCGCGTGCGTGCCTCAATTCTAACTACTGAATTATATAAGACCTATAAGTGCAGAATGCATGATTTTTTTAAAAATTATAATTCACATGTGGAATGTATTAAAATGATTTACAGGTAGAGCAAGACACAATTTCATTAAGGATTCATTGTTATATATATTCCAATAATATAAGGATAAGAAAACTGGAAATATCCATAACTGGGAAGCAACAATTATTTCCTTAAAGTAATTATGATAAATTGATTGTTAAATCTATGGATTCCAAGAAAAATTTTACATCATACTAAATTATTGCAATAATTGGTATAGAGTGAGAGGGTATGTTCTACAAATACCATCCAATATTTAAATTTTGAAAGACAGGCTCTAGATATTATTATCATTTCTGCAATTATCAGCAAGGTAATTGCCAAAAGTATGGAAACATCCACTCTTCTACATGGATGTTAATATTGGTTTCAAATTTTAGCACAAGGCTAGCAATTTCAAGGAAGGGTGTAAGTTGATTACATTAACCCCAGTGCTTGACTGGTACGTATTATATCAGCCCCGGCAAGGTGAAAGGCAAAATGAACTTTGATGGTATTTGAACTCAGAACAGACAAAATGCTACTAAGCATTTTGCCCAGTGTGCTACTGATTCTGCCATCTTGCGACCTAAGATGGATATTAATATTGAAGTATATTGTTATATTTTGGAATAGTCGTTATTTTATTTATTTATTTTTTTTTTGCCAAATACACGCGTACACTATATATTCGTTTTTCTCTTCAACTTTATTATTGTTCCTATTTTAGTGTCCCTTGTCGAAATCTTTCATCGCACCTCCTGTGACCTCTTCAGTGACTCTTCATCCCATGTGTCTCCTGTTCTCCTATTTCATTCTGTCTTTCTATGGTGTGTGAATTATAATATATGTATGCTAAAGATTGAAGTAATGCATAGTTTTTCATTTGTTCTCCATATCACACACACACACAGATACATACACACACATATACATACATACACATATACATATATATATATATGTGTGTGTGTGTGTGTGTGTGTGTGTGTGTGTGTATGTACGTGCTTGTGTGTGTGTATGTGTGTGCGTTTGTGTATGTGTGTGTATTTGTGTCTGTGTTTGTCCTCCACCACCGCTTGACAACTGGTGTTGGTGTGGTTACATCCCTGTAACTTATTGGTCTAGTGAAAGAGATCAGTAGAATAGATATCAAGCTTAAAAAATTATAAGTACTGGGGTTTATTTGATTGACTAAAGTTCTTCAAGGCAATACCCCAGTTTGGTTACATTCTAACGTCTGAAACAAGTAAAGGATAAAAGATATATACATATATATGCACACATATATACATATATATATACATACATATATATTTATGTTTGTATGTATGTATGTGTGCATATGTATATCTGGTTTTAAAATCAAATTGGTCCAGAAGTTATTTCTTAAACTGAAGTTAAGAATACAAAAAACTGAATTGAAAAAACAATTTTGTAAATTAGAAATTTAATTCAAATCCAAATCAAAGATGAAAAACAAAAAGAAGAAAAAAATTACTGAAATTTTAATCAATTCAAAATTCTTTCTTTTTTTTTTTTTTTTGCTGTTTTAATTGGATTTGAATTTGAGGATTTTAAGTCAATTTTGGCTTACAGAAGAGAAGTGTTATCAATTTCAAATTTCAAATGGAAATAAAGGATAAAAAACAAAACAATCTGAAGGAACCTTTGTATCTCTGAATTAATTTTAACTCCAATTAAAACAGATAATTCCATCGAAACAATTAACAAACTAATCTTACATTTCACCCATAAAAAAATATAAAAGACCACCGAATTTGATCATTTTTACCTAATGTTTGTATCAACATACTGTAGTGATAAGGAATATGGTTAATCTTAACCGCTTATTACTGATGGTAGTTGCTCACTGTGCATTTAAACTATGGCTTTAATTGTACTTCATATCAGGGCCTTTGTCACAATTCACCAACAATTGTTTTGGTTTTTAACACGCAACAGGAAATCACCGATAACATTATCACCATCAAAATATTTCATAAAATAAGAAAGAAAAGAAAGAAAGAAAAATGGAAGAAAAGAAAACCATTATGTGAAGTAGTTGAAATCAGTTTGAATAAACCATGCTGATAAAACCAAGGTCAATCACATGATGCAACAAAAGCATCTTTTAAATGATTAGAGAGTTCAATAGGGTATTTCCAAAATAATAATAACAACAATAATAATAATAATAATAAAAATAATAATAGTAGTAGTAATTCTCAAGGAATCATTGACATGAAATCCATTGAATATTTAATGAAACTGAGAAATTCAACCAGTGTTTCATAGCGAGCTTTTTATATTGACAGAAAACTGTAATCCACTGTAATCCACACATACAATGTTGTCATAAAGAAAACTAAATATTAAAAAGAAAACTAAAAGCATTCTCAATCATTTGTTGCCAAAAGGTTAACTAAATGAATTTAATTCTATTTTCTGAAAAAACAAGAAATGGAGAATTTGTCCAAAATACATCAATTGCTTCTTTAGAAATTTAGCTTATGTAAAAATTAGAGATTTGTAATTTGCTTTTCACACACATTTTTCTTTTTTTCATTTTTTAATTTTTACCTTATTTTCATATCAAAGTGTGTGCTTGATAGTTTTGTAAAAAGTATTTGGAAATAATTGATAGTTTGTGGGTTGCACACAGAGCAATGAGAATCTAAAGAAGGTAATTAAGCATTTCATTTTCAGCTCAGTTCATATTGGGAGTTCAACATTTGACAGTTTCCCATTTAGATCTGAAGTCTTTCATGGTTATATTTTGGCTCTTACTCTGTTTAATGTCTGCATGGACTGGATACTTGGACAGATGATAGCTCAATTGAATTATGGAGCTCCCATCAGAGGAACCTGGATTACTGATCTGGATTTTGCTGATGGTGAGGTTATTCTTGTGAGTCTCTGGATGTCTTAAGGAGTCCTTTCCTTTCACTGAATGAGGAAAGGGGACCAGTCTTTTGTTAGTTTCTGAGAGTTTCCATCTCGTCTGTCTCTGTTGTGGCTGAAAATGTCGAAGTTCTTGACCACCTCAGTTATACATGACCCATAGTTGCATTAGCTGAAAGTCCAACATCTTAAAAAGACTTGGATATGCTGAGGCGTTCATGCCCTCACTGGACAAGGACTTTGATGCTGCCACTATATGAGCAGGAAGACAAAGGTTTGGGACTTCACGTCTCTGGTCCTCCCTATTTTGCTCCATAGCTGGGAGCCTTAAAAGCTGCCTGAACTCCTTTGATACCAGAATGCTTCATATGATTATGGGCTACCATTCGCTGGATTTCATATCCAACTAATGACTCTACTCAGAAACTGAGATGTGTCCTGTTATTTGAAGGATTTGAAAGTATCAGCTCAGAATCTTTTGTCATATTGCTCACTTTTCTCACCTGGATTCTTCATACTGTGTTCTCTTCTCTGAGGACCTGGCTGGAGTAACAGCTCGTGTTGGTCAGTCACAACAGTCTTGACCATGTCACATTGTCAAGGGTAGATGAGGACTGACTGGGACACTACTCAGAGTGTTGCCTGCCGATGACCTGAGCAAATACTAACAAACGGCAGATGCAGCTGTGTGCTGCAAAAACGTAAGCCCTTGCTACCTATTATGATCAGTTTAAACATGAACATCTAATTGCTGTTGCTTTTCACTATTAGGGAACACCACTTTTTAGATTATGCATGGTCATAGAACACAAGATTCACTGTTGTAAGGGGACTTTGAGATATGTGCAACGTTTTAACCAAAGTGTGTCTTCTCTGTCAAAGTTAAATTGCTGCACGAATGAATCTGACAAGGACAGCAAACATATATTACTTGCAGATGTATGCTGATGTCTGTCAAACAGATAATAAGAATAAACTGATGTGTTATTATTTTAATTTTTTTGTTTTGCATGTACCCTAAAAATGATTGCCTCTTTGTCAGACATCAGCAAATAGTTTGAAAAGAGTTAGTGCTCTTGTCAGATTCATCAGTCCAATGGAGTAGCTTTGTCTGAGGTGACATATAACAAGGTTGAAACACTGCAGTGTTTCAAAGTCTCCTTATACTGATGTACTACATGTAATGAGCACACATCATTTAAAGAGAGAATTTGTTCTTTGATGATGTAATCAGATATTCATGTTCAAATCTGCCAGAACATACTAAAAGTGAATAGATTTGTTATTGTTTGAAAATCATATTATATATATCATTGAATGAAATATTTATATTTTTAAACTGGATCCCATTGATAAGCTTATTGTAAACATATACCTAGTGAAATATGTTTACTGTCAATGTGTTTCGATTAATTTTAAAAATTAATCGAGAATTTTAAGAATCTTGGTAAAATAACAAACTCTATGATTATCAAACTATTTGATTTTATATATCATTATTCAGGATGGAAGGTAGCTCTTAACATCCTTTACAGAGCCTCTGAAACTGGTGTGAGGTGGGGAGAAAGTTATCCTCAGGCCAGAGATCAAGGTCAAAGGTAATAAGAGTGTACTCAACTGAAGGTATGCAATCTCCCAAATGGCAGTGTTAAACTAGATGAAAGATTAGATTCCCCATTCCTGCAGACATTGGCGGAATATGAACTCAGAACACAAAACAGTGTAACAAATTCCACAAGGCATCTGGTCCAACATTTTTGCAGTTCCACCTATTCATCGCCATGAATTGGATACATTTTTATTGACCATAAAACGATAACAAAAAAATGTTGTCCTCAGTTGTATTTGAACTTGGAGTACAAAGAATCTGAACAAATATCCAGGGGCATCCTATCCAACTCTCTAACGTCTCTGCCAAACTGGATGCCTCAAAGCATGCCTTAACAAAAAGTTCTTTGATAAAATTATGATGAAATGTTTTAATTTAAAATTGAAGAGATTAAAATTAATAGTTTTAAGGCAGTTTCGAGTTGAATTGATATCAAAAAGATCAAACACCAAAAATTTAATTGATTGTTAAACAGGAACTGACAACTATTTCATGAGTAAGGAGACAGAAGCTAACTGCAGAACGTATCTAACCTAGGAGGCACAATATAATCACTTGCAGCAGGGTTTGAACTCATTACTACATAGCTTCTCTCCCCCTCTCACACACTATCTATCTATCCATCTCTCCATCTATCTATCTGTCAGTCTATCAGTCTATCTGTCTGTATGTATGTCTACCTATCTATCTAACTGTCTATCCATCTATCTGTCTGCCTGTATATCTATCTATTTATCTATCTATCTATCTATCTGTCTACCTATCCATCTATCTATCTGCCTGTCTATTTATCTATCTATCTATGTTTTCTGTACTGAGTATGTCCACCTTTCACCTTTTGACTGTAAATATATAATATGTAGTGAATCAGTGAGAGTTAAATACGCTAAATAGATAGAATAGAGTAGTGTTCAAATGACTGTGAACTTAAAATCCAGCTTCATCATGCAGGGCAAGGTCCATAGCATCAAAAGTGGCAATAAAAGGGATCCAAATTAAGCTGCTATGGAGGTAATGAAATGGATAGACACAGTTAGGCTTGATATGCGTATATGTATATGGAGCACAAAATGCAGATTATAGGAAGAAGAAAAAATATGTACTCAGAAAAATTATATTATGTCTTATCTCAACATTACAAACAGCTGTCAAGATAAAACATTACATAATTTTTCAATATATATTTTTTCCTCTTATAATCTGTATTTTGTATTCCATGTAAATATATGCATCAAACCTAACTGTGTTTATCAACCTTACCTCCCTCTCTCTCTATATATATATAAATATATATATATATATATATATATATATATATATATATATATATCTTTTATCCTTTATTTGTTTTGGTTGTTAGACAGTGTCCCAATAATAATAATAATAATAAAATAATAATAATGATCCTTTCTACAAAAGGCACAAGACCTAAAATTTGGGTGGGGAGACTAGTGGATTACATAGACCCCAGCGTTTCGCTGGTACTTGATTTATTGACTCCAAAAGGATGAAAGGCATAGTCGACCATGGCTTTGAACTCAGAATTTGAACTCAGAACGTAGTGGCAGATGAAATACCACTATGCATTTCATCCAGTGTACTAATGATTCTGGCAGCTCACCATATTAGTAATAATAATGATGATGATGATGATGATGATGATGATGATGATGATGATGGTGATAATAATAATAATAATATTCTATAATTTTGAATTTTTATCTCCTCTTATTTTGAACTTGACAAAGACAGACTTACTGTTGAAATATCGTTCAACCAATAAAATATCTATTACAATCGAATCGCGCTCTTTGTCTTGACTGTTTACCTTTGTGAAGATTTATGTCAATCCATTTTAAAATAATAACACTAGTAATAATAATAATAATAATAATAATAATAATAATAATAATAATAATAATAATGGTTTCAAATTTTGGCACAAGGGCAGCAGTTTTGGGGGAAGGATAAGTTGATTAGATCGACCCCAGTACTTGACTGGTACTTACTTTATCTATCTGAAAAGGATGAAAGGCAAAAATCGACCCAAGCAAAATTTGAACTCAAAATGCAAAGACAGATGAAATGCTTCAAAGCATTTTGCCCAGTATGCTAACAATTCTGCCAACTCAAATAATAATAATACTAGTAATAATAATAATGATAATATAAAATCCTAGCAGTGTTTGAACTTAGAGAATAGAGATTAACTAAGTATCAATTTCGAACATAGGCACAAGGCTACAACTCTGTGATTGAGGGAATAGGTGATTAAATCAACTGCCGTACTTGACTGGTACTTTATGGTAGCGATATCAGAAGGATGAAAGGCAAGGTTGACGCGAACAGGATTTAGAATCAGTTCTCAAAGGCAATCTGCTATTTCTGTCACTCAATCACACTTATTTTCAATAATATTTAAAATGGTGATGGATGGATTTCTTTGTATCTGCCTATTGATTTAATACTGCAACTGACCTAACTTACGAGCAAATCAGCTAGCACATACCAGCGAATCAGTATTAGAAAAATTTTCCTAGCAAACATTTTTCTGCATTTTTTTGTAAGCTTTTTTTGATCTTGCTTTCTTTTCTTATTTTATTTCATTCATTTATCTGTTTATTCATTTTTTTTTCTTTCTTTTTTATTTTTTTTTTTGTTAACATGGCAACGAGAAAGTTCCTTCCCTAAGTTCCTCAGAGTTCACCAACTACAACTTTTAGATTGAAAAGTGTCAAAGGTAATGTGAGATTTTGCAAAATGAAAGACCAAAGAGCAAATGTGAAATAAAAACATCAAACACTGCCAAAAGACTGCATGATCACACAGAAACTAATCCACAAACTGAAGAGAAAATGGTATTATTCATGATTACCTGTTTAATTAAAGATGCTATATTATGCTCTAACATCAGTGTCTAGCTATTTAATTCTCAAATCAAATTGTACTTGATTTATTATTAGTATTACTATCAATAAGATAGTGGCATAGCAGAAAGAAAGCACTAAACTGAACACTTGCTGTATTTAGTTTATGATCCTTAACATTCCAAGTTCAAATCATATCGAGATTGCTAAAATAAAAATGCAAACTCTGAAGAAATTGGTGGTACTCTGCACTAACAGAAGTTTTTTCTGTTCCAGACTAATACCATTCAGACAATTACAGTTGAACTTTTGATTTTTACAAGTCATTCCTATATCCTAAGATAATGAATTGACAGAGTAGTTAATATGTTGGATAGAATGCTTTGTAGACTTTGTTTCAGTTCTTTGTACTATGAGGTCAAATCTCACCAAGGTCAGATACCACGCCTTTCATCTTTCCTGGACTGATACTGAAAACCCCAGTTAGTTCTTCTCCTCTCTCTCTCTCTCTCTCATCAGCTGTTGTTAGATCCAGACAGTGGTAGGATCTGATACCAGGCATCTGATATGAAGGCAGTGAGCTGGCAGAATCGTTAGCACGCCGGGTGAAGTGCTTAGCGGTATTTCGTCTGCCGTTACGTTCTGAGTTCAAATTCCGCCGAGGTCGACTTTGCCTTTCATCCTTTCAGGGTCGATAAATTAAGTACCAGTTACACACTGGGGTCGATGTAATCGACTTAATCCCTTTGTCTGTCCTTGTTTGTCCCCCTCTATGTTTAGCCCCTTGTGGGCAATAAAGAAATAGGATCTGATACCAGGCACACATCCACATGCACATTCACAAACATACATATACACACCATCATCATCATCATCATCATATGTGCACATTATATTCTCAAGAACAGAGCAGAGTGAACTATGTGATCTCAGGTCACTGAAAGCACAAATTTCGCTGGGCCAGACATGTCACAAGGCTCACAGGCAACAGGTGGACTCATGCAAATGCCGACAGGTAGCCAAGGGATCGTGAAAGATCACTTGGAATACTTCAACAATGATGGGAAGAGAATTTAGTTATGCAATTTCGATCATGAAGGAAAAGAATGGCATAATTAGTACAGGCAGCATAACTAGTGGCATACTACAGCATCTGATGGTTTGGTCAAGACAGTGTGATTCTGTGTGATATATATATATATATATATATATATATATATATATATATATATATAAAAACAAAAGTAAATGAGTATATGCATATATACGTACAGGTATGTGCATACCGACATCCACCTGTATGTATAGGTGCATATCTGGGTACAGGACATTGCAAACAAACGTAGACGAGAGCACACAAGCCACATAGAGAACATTCTACTTCATCAGCTACCCACGTTTTAACACCGGCGTTTCGACGAGCTTCGGGCAGGACGCAACGTTAAAACGGCTCGTCCCATGGATCGCAGATTAAATCTGTATACGCAAATTAAATCTAGCCATGGAGGAATGTAGTGGCGGACGAAAAACAAGACAGGAAAACAAACAGAAGGCTTTACGGCCAGACGAGAAAAATTATGTGTGTATGAACGCGATGAGGCACGGAACCGAGAGAGACAAAGTGGTAGCGTGTGTTACTTAGCGAAAGCCAAGGAAGGAAAGGATTATTGACCGGAAGCATGTGACCATGCCGGTGTAAAGGGAAGAGAGAGAGTGGTAGAGGGAGAAAGAGAGGGAGGAAGTAGAAGAATGGTGAGCAACGAGAGGAAAAGAGAAAGAGAGGAAATACGAGGGGGAAAAGGAGATACGTAGTAGTAACAGAGGAAGAACAAGAGGGGTAAGGCGAGATACGTAGTAGTACAGAGGAAGAACAAGAGGGGTAAGGCGAGATACGTAGTAGTACAGAGGAAGAACGAGGGGGGGGAGAGAAAGGAAAGAGAAAGAGAAAGAGATAGAGTAGCGTCGGAGGATAAGTTTACGAACTACTTACAATTTTTGTGAGACGCTGCGTTCAATCATGTAAAAACAAAAGTAAATGAGTATATGCATATATACGTACAGGTATGTGCATACCGACATCCACCTGTATGTATAGGTGCATATCTGGGTACAGGACATTGCAAACAAACGTAGACGAGAGCACACAAGCCACATAGAGAACATTCTACTTCATCAGCTACCCACGTTTTAACACCGGCGTTTCGACGAGCTTCGGGCAGGACGCAACGTTAAAACGGCTCGTCCCATGGATCGCAGATTAAATCTGTATACGCAAATTAAATCTAGCCATGGAGGAATGTAGTGGCGGACGAAAAACAAGACAGGAAAACAAACAGAAGGCTTTACGGCCAGACGAGAAAAATTATGTATATATATATATATATATATATATATATATATATATATATATATATATATATATATATATATGTATATATATATATATATATATATATATATATATATATATATATATATATATATATATATATATATATGTATATATATATATATATATATATATATATATATATATATATATATATATATATATATATATATATATATATATATATATATATATATATATATATATATATATATATATAGGTGCTGGAGTGGCTGTGTGGTAAGTAGCTTGCTTACCAACAACATGGTTCTGGGTTCATTTCCACTGCGTGGCACCTTGGGCAAGTGTCTTCTACTATAGCCTCGGGCCGACCAAAGATGGAAACTGAAAGAAGCCCGTCGTATCTATGTATATGTATATGTATGTGTGTGTATATGTTTGTGTATCTGTGTTTGTCCCCACCAACATCGCTTTACAACTGATGGTGGTGTGTTTACGTCCATGTAAAAGAGACTGATAGAATAAGTACTATGCTTACAAAGAATAAGTCCTGGAGTTGATTTGCTCGACTAAAGACGGCGCTCCAGCATGGCCACAGTTAAATGACTGAAACAAGTAAAAGAGTAAGAGAGTATATATACACACACAAACATGTATATATATATATATATATATATATATATATATATATATATATACCTTCATACATGTATGTGTGCATATGTATATGTATGTATGTATTTTCAAGGATAACTTATATTCTGTGTCTTATGTAATGGGCTTATGGAGTTACTTTTATAAATGACATGGAGATATAATTCAACTGAGAGACCAACATCAGATTTTATTTCTTCTTCTAAAAGTTTATAATAGCATAAAATAACGAATGGTAGCTTCTTGAAAAATTATGAGAAAAAAATATTCTCTTTTTAAATGTCATTTTATGTGCTTTCCATTCATGCATTACATTTTAATAAGGTTCCTACATTTGGTTTATAGTGTATAAACTTGACATTTTAGTGTTTTAAAAGTTGTACACGTTAGAATAATTATAAAGCTAGATATAAAAATACAGAAATCACTAAAGTATAATCTATAAAAACTGAAATATTTTTAAAATTTCATATATATGAATATCTGCATATGTATATAAATAAATGTTTAGTAGTATTTCATCTGTCTTTACGTTCTGAGTTCAAATTCCACCAAGGTCGACTTTGCCTTTCATCCTTTCAGGATCGATAAATTAAGTACTAGTTGCATACTGGGGTTGACCCAATTGACTGCCCCTCCCCCCATCTCCAAAAATTTCGAGCTTTGTGCCTAATGTAGAAAAGAATATTTCCTCCTCTAAAAGTGACTATTCTTTTACTCATCTCACTACTTCCCACAACCAAAGCTGTTTCTCTCATCACCTTGCCTAAAATCATCACGCATGCTTTCTCCTATTGTTCTTCAATTATAGGGGCCCTTTTGAGGCCTTTTAGTCTACAAATTACAAAAAAGCCTTACTGGTAGTGATGCCGCTAACAAAAACTCCTAGTACACTCTGTAAAGTGGTTGGCATTAGGAACAGCATCCAGCCATAGTAATCATGCCAAACAGACATTGGAGTATGAATGGTTATCCAACTCATCCTGTTCTGTTGTACCATCTATAGTCCATGATAGCATTGAGAACAGTTGTTATGCAATGATGATAATAAAAGAGAGTAGTCTTTGATTAGGCAGTGTTTCTTGTAATGAAGACACTAAAGATGGCTTCAGTCCATTTTGTGAAGTGGTTGGCAATAGAAATAGCATCCACCTGTAAAAATCACACACACACACACACAGAAATTTTGAAACAGACAGGGAACTTTCAATCAGTAGAAAATCCACCTCTGTGTTTTGTGTTTATGTAAGAAACAAATCTTGAGTTATGCAAGAGGTAAGTTATTCCAATTTAAGAAATGAAAATATTATTTATGAATATATAATTCAAAGTACTTTGATTATTTACGTTTAGTGTTAATTAGTCTACTTGAAATTAATCATACCTTCTAATCTAGCCTAAAATTAGATTGGTTTAAAAGCACCTAAATTTTACAGCTTCTTTATCAGAAAGTTTGTCAATTTCTGTACTGAAATATATGTAGTTTTCTAAATAATTATTAGCCTATACACAATATGATTTAGTCTTAAAAAGAAAATTTTAATTAATTTACTTTCCTACAAAAGATCAGGATTTTTTTTAAAGTTTAAAGAAAAGAGAATTATTATTTGAAAATCGTTTTTCAAAATATTTTTTTTTCCTTAATTCACTTGATGTTTTTGCCAAGTAAAGATAAGGGAAGAGATAACAAAAGAAGTAAATCTAATAGTAATAAATACACTTAAATCAAAAAAGTAAGAAAAAAAACAAGTAAATCATATGATGAGAAAGAAAAGTTTCATATTGAATTTCTTAAAACATTTCTAAATTCCCTCTAGAAAAGCCAGTTCTTAAATGAAAAGTTTGAAACTTAAACAATCTCTTTTTCCATTTTTTCTTCTACTACTTCTTTGATTCCTTCCCATTCTTTGATAAAATTAAAATCTGAAGTATTTTCAAAGACTATTTGACAGAATTTTTAAAAACATTTTTTTAATTAGACTGACAAAATATTCTAATTGTTCTGGTTAATTAATGAATAACAACACCACACCGATCACATTTATTCTCCTTATTAAATCTGGTTGAGTAGCAGAAATGATAAAGTGTTGGACTAAAATGCCATACTGTATTTAGTTTTGGCTATGTGCTATATTCAGTTTCGACTGGGGCTTGGTTTTGCTTTCAATCACTCCCATAAAATATACATTTCACACACTCACACACACACATACAGGGATTGGCTCATTTGATTACACCAATATGTTTTTTGAAAGAACACTTCACTCGGAACTACAAAGAGAAAACCTGTTGAAACTATCAGGCTACCTGGAAAGTTGCCCATGGTGTCAAATGCAAAGAGGCTCCATATCATGTTTACCTGTAACTGTGAGTATGAGAAATTTCTTTATCGAGCAAAATATGTCTTAATTGTTTCTATGATTGCTTCCCAGTAATGTTCTTTTGTTCATATTCTCTAATTCATAAGAAAATTGGTAACATACTGAAAACCAGCCTTTGAACTTCCTCTCATACACTTGCACTCCACAGAGTATTTTGTTTTAAAAGAATTGTGTTGAGATCATTGCTGTCACTTAACAGTCTTTGTTCCTTTCTTTCTCTCTCACTCTCTTCACCAAAAATCATTCTCTGTTAGTATTATCAGCAGACATTGCAGTGCAATACTAAGTACTTCTACAAACTGAATTTTCAACAAAGTTTATAAATTTCAAATTGTCCTAGCATTATTTCATTTACTATATCTTATTTTCATATTAACGTTATTTGTCTGCTTCAATTACAAATCTCAAACTTTTCACTCATTTAAGTTGAAAAAATATATTGATTTCTTTAGAATTACACTCAAATAACTTGTATTTTGGTAAATGATAGCAAATGAGATGATATGATGTTCATGCCATTCTTATGAACATAAGAAGTGTGAAGTGAAAAGAATTCAATCTGAAACCAACTCTGTAGAAATCTGATGACTAGAAAGGTTATCTTTTTCTTTGTAACAGTCTTCATATGGTATATTTTTATTTATAATTTTTGATTAAGCAGTGTAAAAGAAGCAGACATCTGGAATAAATTGTAATCAGTGTTTGAGTTTCAAAGCTGGGTTTCTCAAGTAAAAGACTTGATCAAAAACACTGTATTGAAACTAAAGCTATTACATCATTGAAAAGCCATTATATCAATCTAAAAACAGAGAAAATCTGTTAAATTCACTTTAAATTTAATTCATGAGGTGTCAGAATTTTTGTTCACCAGCAACTTATTTCAGTGACCAGGTCACAGTTGTGCTATAAAAATTCTAACTCTTCAAGAAATAAATAAATGTGAATTTTACAGTTTTGAGTGTTTTTAGATGCCTTTAGTGGCTGTTTAATGATGTAATTGCATGCATTTAGTTACATTTAGATTGTGAGTTCAAATACTGTTGAAGGCAACACAATATTTTATTTCCTGAATTAACTGACCACATCTCAGGCAGATATTGGATTAAATCTACTGGCTATGATACCACCTTGTATTTTTATCTCATACCAATGTGAGGGACGAACATTTTTGCAAATATTATAACTATGTTTTTTTTTAAAGCCATCACTGCATGTATAAAAATGATGCTAAATCTTCTGTGAGCCATATTTATATTAGTTAATTAATTAGAAGAAGTGGTACTTTTGGTCTTTACAAACCATTGCAGACTAATGAGACTAATATTCTTCATATGCTGCTTGTTACCGACTACAGCAGGAAAGACAGAGAATGAGAGATAATTTCAAAGGATTTCAAGTCTGGGAAGCAAGAGTTTAGGCTGAATGTTCACAGCAGGGTTTAATGGGTAGATTACAGCAAGAATGAGAAGAAAGAACAAAGGGGGGGGGGTGTACACCAAGTG
The DNA here is from genome assembly GCF_046866305.1 of Octopus bimaculoides. Lineage (NCBI taxonomy): Eukaryota > Metazoa > Mollusca > Cephalopoda > Octopoda > Octopodidae > Octopus > Octopus bimaculoides. The sequence goes on along the minus strand of NC_142939.1, from coordinate 10,584,264 downwards.
AGCTCATATATGTAGGTGTGGTAAAACAGTGCATCTGTTGATCAATGGTTGCCATCTGTTGGTGAATGAATTAATTGAATGAAGATAATAAATTCTCAAGATATCAACAATTCTAGCTGATAAGAATAAAATTTCTGAAATAGAGAGAGAAATTCGCAGGTTTGTTTTGGTCCAGTTGTAGAACACCTGTCATACTTATAGGAGATGTGGGTTTCCTTTCCATAGGCAGCCTTTGATTTTTTTCTATCCAAAGGCCTTTTTTTAATTCAATATTTGCTTGCTATTATTTATAACATTATCTGCTATGAGATCTATCATTCCACAAAAGAATTATTTCATATTCTCTCAAAGTTTCTAAATTCTAATGATGCCATGTATGTGTGTGTGTGTGTGTGTGTGTGTGTGTGTGTGTGTGTGTGTATGTGTGTGTGTGTGTGTGTGTGTGTGTGTGTGTGTGTGTGTGTAATGTTAAAAAATTGAAAAAAAACCCCATGAAGATGAGGTGAAAAAAAATCAATCAGGGTTTATTAGGTTTATGCTCAATGAGAATTAGAAGATTTTTTCCTGATTGAAATAAATGCTCTTCTTTGAAAGAATAGACAAGGAGAGTAAAAAATGGAAAGAACAAATGTCTCGGTCAGATAGTCACTACATACACACACATGTATATATGTGTATGTATTATATAAACAAAAAGGGAGAAAAGGTGGGGAGAGAAGGACGTATAATGCGATATTATATCCATGGAATCATCATGCTGTCTTACCTCTCAGTAAGTCATCAAAAGTACCAAATACAATAAAATAGCTAAACCAGGAATCAAACTTGCTTTACTCATTTAAAGAACCAGAATCGTACCACTGCTGCAAGTTCATACACACAATCATATTCACACATACACATATATACACGCATGCACACTTATAAAGAACACTTGTGAAAAGCCAAACAAACAAAACAGAGCAATTCTCTTTAAATAGGTAGGTAAATCAAATTCTGACGGAATATATATTATCAAATTCAGTCTTTCAAAATAAATATTCAATGAAAATAGAAAATGTTATATTATTTATGATTCTGAAAATAACATCCCTATAACAAGAACAAAAAAATAAAAATAAAATGAAAAAAAAAACAAACAATTATACAATTTATTATTTCGCAGCCAACTGGCACTGCAAATGGAAAAACACAGCTTCCTGCAATCAGATTGTTGAGATTAAAGTGTATATATGACCTTTTTCAAATAATGGTTTAAGTTATAATATAAAGTCTAGCTAAGTTTTGGCTTATTGAGTCTCAGTAGTCAATGACCTAAGAAGTGTATGAATTACAAATTAGGGAAGTTTTAGCAGGGGTGGTTGTGTGGTAAGAGGTATGCTTTAGCAGGGGTGGTTGTGTGATAAGAGGCAGCGAGCTGGCAGAAACGTTAGCACGCCGAGCGAAATCATTACTGGTATTTTGTCTGCCGTTACGTTCTGAGTTCAAGTTACGCCGAGGTCGCCTTTGCCTTTCATCCTTTCGGGGTCGATAAATTAAGTACCAGTTATGCACTGGGGTCGATGTAATCAACTTAATCCCTTTGTCTGTCCTTGTTTGTCCCCTCTATGTTTAGCCCCTTGTGGGCAATAAAAAAATAAGAGGCATGCTTCCCAACAACAGGGTTCTGGGAACCATGCTCAAAGTAAAAGACACTTGTTCAAGGTGCCATGCAGTGGTGCCTTGAGCAAGTGTCTTCTATTATTACCTTGGGCCAACCAAAGCCTTGTCAGTGCTTTTGGGAGACAGGAAATGAAAGAATCCCATCACATAAGTGTGTATATATATATATATATACATGTATATATATATATGTATGTATATATATATATACAAGAGGGCATTGAAAAGTTCCTGGCTTTAAGGGTATAGCAAAAGGCCTAGTTGGAGGCGCAAATGTCCACGCTCTTTTACTAGGCTTAGAAACACTGGAGGACCACTGCAATAAGTGTGTGAATCAAAGAGGGGAATATGTTGAACAAAATCATGATTAACTTATCCTCCTGTATTTTCTTTTACCCAAAGCCAGGAACTTTCCAGCACCTCCTTGTATATATATATATATATATATATATATATACATGTGTGCGTGTGTGTGTGTGTGTGTGTGTATAGAGTCCATATGATATTTGAGGACAGATTTACGTTTATAAAAAAAATAGGTATATAATAACATATAATTTTATGCATCAAAAAATGCTATAGAGGATAAAAATAAACCTTCTTTTCTCTAATGTTATACATAAAGCCACCTTCAGCTTCAACACCTTGTATATATGAAAAAAATATAATATACATGCATATGTGTATATACACACAAATATATAAACATAAATTTATACATATACATAAACATATATACACATACATATAAATATATTGTTGTATTTCTGGATGGATTTTTTTTTTGTCAAGGGATGTCTTTTGCATTGAAGGTCGGCGATTGTCGTACGCTGAAGAAAGGAAATAACCCTGAAACTCGGGTACGTACGTATCGTAGATCAAGATGGGAAAGATAACTTCCCTTGGCAAATACAGACAGGGCACAGATGTGTGTCGATAGCCAGCTGGAGGAGATGTCCTCCTGGGGCTAAAAGCAACAGTAACATCCACCCCTCGGGGTCAGCCACATTTAAGTGGCAAATATACTTCACTTTATATATATAAACATATATATATATAAATGTATGTGTGCAAGCTGCTGCAATCTTGCCTTGGCATCACATAATAGTTGTAAACAAGTGTCACCATCATGCATACAGTGTACTTCTTTCTAAATCTTCTATAAAACATGTCTGGTGGTAGGGGGAATATTACCTTACTTGGAAACAGGTGAGGATTTGCAACAGGAAGAGCACCCAGCCATAGAAAATGTGCTTCAACAAATTCAGTTCGACCCATCCAAGCTTGGAAAAGTTGGATGTAATGATGATGGTGATGATGATGACAGCAATTCGTTCTTAAAGTTGTAGATGCTATTTTGTAATGAAGGGATTAAGAGTTTAATTGCTACACTTCATTACACACAAATACTGAGACAGACACCAGAGTTGCTTTCATTATTACAAGTATGTGTCAATGGCTGATCAAACCTATTATCTTTCTTTCCAGATGATCTGATAGCCATTCCCAAAAGATGAACTGAGACAACGTTGAGTAAAGTTTCATCATCATAATTATCATTATCATCATCGTTATCGTCATCATCATCATCATCACCATCACCACCACCACTATCACCACTATCATCATCATCATCATCATCATCATCCCAGTTGCCATCATCATCATCCCAGTTGCCATCATCATCATCCCAGTTGCCATCATCATCATTATCTTCATCATGACCATTTTAACACCTACTTTTCCTTACTTGCATGGGTCAGATGGAATTTACTGAGGCAGATTTTTCAGCTGATTGTCCTTCCTATTGCCAGTTCTCAGACAGACAGACAGACAGACAGACAGACAGACAGACAGACAGACAGATAGATAGATAGATAGATAGATAGATAGATAGATAGATAGATATAGATAGAGCATGTAAGTAAGCAAGTAAGCAGACTTGCATGACAGGAGGTGAGTGAGTGAGTGAGTGTGTGAGTAAGTGATTATGTATCATTACATGTGCAGTTGTTTAAGCCAGTAAGCTTGTTGTTGCTATTCAAGTATATTGCTATGTGAGCAAGCAATTAAATATCTGGGCGACCAGGAATAAAAAAAAAAGCAATTGAAAGATCAAACTCGGTTTGTAGTTATAAACACTTCAGATAGACAAAGCAATAATACAGTGCCATATAGTTTAAAGTGGAAAGATTAGATTGATAAACAATAACATAGAGAATGTATATTTTACATTTTTTTACCCTCGAGTAAAGATTATAAATAGATGGAAGAAACAACTATATTTAGGAAAAGTAGAATAAAATTTAGACAAAAGAGAATTTTGAAACCAAACAAAGAAGTTAAAAATCAAAAATATTTACAGGATGAAAGAAAAACATATCTGTTGTTATAGGAGGAAGAAAAAAATATAATAATCTATCTTTTATTGAAACTAAATTCTACAACCTGGATAATTTAATGTAATGTATGTTTGCTTTTTCTTTTTCTTCTTTTTTGTTACACTTACACAGGCTCTAAGGCACAGGTGTGGTTGTGTGATGAAGAAGACTACTTCGTAACCATGTGTTTTCAGGTTCTGTTCCATTGTGCCACACCCTGACCAAGGGTCTTCTCTTATATCGCTGAGCTGACCTGTGAATAAGTCTGGTACATGGAAACCGTATGGAAGGCCTTCATATATTATATAGATATACATAGACATATCTGTGCACGTGGTCATTCTTGCTGCATTCCTCTTCAGCTGAGCATTCCTAATCTTGCACAATCATGGGTGCTGGTGCTACATAAAAAGCACTCCTGCACCTGGGAGAAGGCAACTGCGGGAGAAATGCATAGCCAAAGATAAATCTCTGTACTTGGCTTTTGTTAACTTGGAGAAAGCTTTTGACAAGATTCTCCAAAGCCTTATCTGGTGGTCAATACGAAACCTAGAGATAAGCAAGAGGTTGGTGAGAGCTGTACAAGCCATATACAGGGATGCTACCTGTAAGGTGAGGGTTAGTAATGAGTACAGCGATGAATTCAGGGTTCAAGTATAGGTTCACCAAGGATTGATCCTCAGCCCCCTCTTGTTCATCATAATCCTCCAAGAAATAACAGAGGAATATAAGGCTGCACCTGGGAGATCCCCTATGCTGATGACCTTGATCTTATAGCTGAATCACTACCTGAACTAGAGAAGAAATTCCAGGTATGGAAGCAAAGTCTAGAATCAAAGGGCCTTAGAGTTAACCCAGCAGAAACTAAAGTCTTAGTAAGTAGGAAGGCAGATAAATCACAAGTCCCTTCAGATCCTGCTGGATCTGGAGAAAGGACGTAGGTAGAAACTCCATAAGATGCACATGGAGTAAGCTTCGGATATATTAGAGGTGCAGCAATATCAGATGAAGGTTAGCCAGGAGAATATCTTTTGAATGTGGAAGATGTACAGGTACATTAAACACAGAACATGTACAGAAAATAGTCTCCATCAGATGCCAGGTTGGTAAGCTAGAGGTAGTAGATAGCTTCCATTATATAAATGACTAAGCTCGTAGTGGAGGTAGATGCTCCAAGAGCATTGCAGTGCGAGTAAGATTAGCATGGGCAAAGTTCAGAGAGCGCCTACCTCTGCTGGCAACAAAGGGCTTCTCTCTCAGAGTGAAAAGCAGATTGTATGATGCCTGTGTGTGAACAGCAATGCTACATGGCAGTGAAACATGAGCTGTGACAGCTGCAGACATGCGTAGACTTGAAAGAAATGAAGCCAGTATGCTTCGCTGGATGTGCAATGTCAGTGTGTATGTTCAACAGAGTGTAAGCATCTTGAGAGAAAAGTTAGGCATATGAGGTATCAGATGTGGTGTGAAAGAGAGACAACTGTGCTGATATGGTCAAGTGATGTGTATGAATGAGGACAGCTGTGTAAAGAAGTGCTGATCTCTAATAGTGGAGGGAATCTGTGGTAGAGGTAGACCCAAGAAGACATGGGACAAGGTAGTGAAACATGATCTTCGAACTTTTGGCCTCACAGAGGCAATGTCTAGTGACCAAGACCTTTGGTGATATGTTGTACTTGAGAAGACCTATTAAGCCAACTGAAATCGTAGTGATGACTGATGCTGGCCTCATGTAAATGGCACCCATGCCAGTGGCACATAAAATCCCCTTTTGGAGGAGGAGAAAAAAGAAGAGAAGGCGAAAGCGGAGGAGGAGAAAGCAGAGGAGGAAGAGGAAAAGCAGAGGAGAACAACAATAATGATGACAGCGTCAATGACAATGATGACAATGATGATGATGAGGATGGTACGATGACGATAGTGATACTGATGATGATGACGATGTTGATAATGCGTTGTGGTGATGTTGATGATGATTTTGATGGTGGTGACTGTGACAATGATGATGACAACGACGATAACGAAATGCATATTCGGCTTTTGCAAACATTCCTTTTAACATAAGACTTTCAACTGGAAAGTAAGGCTCTGAAAGCTCACATTAATGAAAAAGGCAATGTAGAGGCCTTCAATATCATAGAAATTGATGAGTGGTGAAGGGAAATAAAAATAAAATAAAAAAAGAAAAGAAAACTGGCGATGAAATATACTTTTTATATCAAGAATTTGTCAGGTTATTTTCAAATAGATTAAACCTTCCAAAATGTAATTTAAATTAAAGAAACGCTGCTGAAAAGCACATGTATTTCCATGCTTGACTGAGAAGAGAAATCAAAGCTGCTTTGATGTATAGTTTGTAAGGAAAATAAAGTCGACAGTCTTGTCTTAAGCAAAATTATTATTGCAAAAACTGCAAAAATTATATAAGCAGTTTTAAGAATTCGATTATAAGATAAAATGAGCATTTTATAAATTAGATTTTGATAGAAATGCAGATTAACCATTTTTGCGTTTTGTGTGTGAATGAATATTTGTATATAGGAGTATATATGAGCACACATATGCACATGTAAGCAGGCATTTATGCATGTGCATCCATGATAGAACTTATCTGTTGTTGGTAAGGGTAGTAAAACAATAAAGCGATAAGGTAACTATATTGTTTTAATATGAAACTGGGATGAGAAAGGAGCCCATTTTACACCCTGTGCACAGATTTACACACGTTCTCTCTCTCTCTCTCTCTTTCTCACTCACACAAACACACACACACAATCACATACACAAACACACAAACATACACACACACACAAGCAAGCAAACACACACAAACACATGCATGAACACCTACATGTGTACACACATAAATATATGCATACTCATGAACACACACGCAAGCACACTCATAAAGACACATGCCTAAATACACACACACTCATGAACATACACAAACATACATGTATACACACACACACACACACACACACACACAAATGCCAACATGTGCAAACACATACCTTCTATGTATGAAAATAAAAATTAACAATATATTTTCTTAAATCATTTATTGGAAAAATTTACAAAAATCAAAAATTACTAAAATCGTAATGTATTAAAATGTATAAAAAAAAAACTCTGTGGCTAATCACTGTCATTATACACGAGTTGTAGGTGTATATTTTAGAGAAAATTGTATAAATGTATTTTAAAATGAAGCTGTACTTTGTGAAAGCTAAATTTCAAAAATATTTTGTTTCTGTACTTGCTAGCAATATTCTTCCTGTGAACTTGTGTGTTGAAACATATTTTGTTGTTTATTGGGAGATTATTTTGATAATGATAATAAACACATGCACTGGTTATATTTCACCTCTTTTATCTTTATTTGTCAATTGGTTAACATTCAATCAATTAATTGGTTTGTTTGATTAAATGAACCTTTAAGCCGGGAGAGAGGCAAACAAGCCTGAGTAGACCTGGGGTAGAGAGAGAATGTCATTGATGATGTTGCAAATGGCAATGAAAGGATCTAGCTAATAAATTGATTGACTGAATGATTAATCAAGCAATCAATTAGTTAATTGGTTCGATGATTAACTAATAGGCTAATAATAATAAAAGAAATGAAACGGAACCAGTGTGTGTGTTCATTATTGACATAATGACCCACCTGAGATCCAACAAAGAAATATTTAAAAGTACATACATAGAAACAAGCTGGAACACATTTACAATGACCTAATTTTGAAATTAAAATAAAATTAAAAAAAAACAATAAATTGTCATCTTCAACACTGAGACTATGGTTTGAAAAGTGGGACAATTAGCAGAAAACCTGAGATGTGTGGACACCCTCTAAAGAGTTCCCATGTAATAACAGTGTAACCACAATTAATACCAAATGCAAGAACAGAGTTTAACAGCAGAGGACATGCTAACGGTGTGAATATTAGGAGAGGCATGGGTCATGATGTGTAGATTTTCCCTGTATTGCAAATCTGCTGAACATGTGGAAACAACAAAACCTGGCTGTGAAATTAATGAGGACGATGATGATGATGACGATGACGACGATGATGATGATGATGATGATGACGACGGTGATGATGGAGAAGATAAAAATGTTGACAGTCTCGTTAATGAGGATAGTGGAAGTGATAATGAAGAAGACAATACAGGTGAAGATGAAGTGGATAATGACAAAGGTGATGAAGAGAGGACAGTGGACCGAGATAATGAAGAAGGTGTTGCTAATTATAGTTATTACTTGTATTTGCCAATCTACATATGGAAACACACATGGAAACACACACACACGCATAAACAGATGCACATACACACACACAAAAGAATCAATGGAAGACAAAGACGAGTTGAGAAACATGAAACTATGAAATTGTCTGACTCATGTCAGTATGGAAAACAAATGCAAAAATCAATGATCAGATAGTTTTCAATCTAACTAGAATGAAAAATAACCATAAAACCAATGAAGATAACACATTGTCCAATGTGAGAAAAGAGATGATGAGATAAAACTGTGTCAAAGATGCATAGCTGTGTGATTAAGGAATTTGCTACACAACCACATGCTTTAGGTTCAATCCCATGGTGCCGTACTTTGGGCAAATGTTTTCTATTGTGGCCCTGGGCCAATCAATGCCTTGACAGGGAATTTGGATAATTTAGCAGATTAAAATTGAGTGGGAGAAATGCTGCTCAGTATTTTACCCTGTGTGCTAATGATTCTGCCAGTTCACCACCTCAAACACCAGATTTAATAATGAATGTTGTGATGAAAGGGTCATGTAATGTAGTTATGAAAGGGAAGCAACCCCCAAACCACCACCACCACCACTGTCTCCCTAGCAATCATGATCTGATTAGAGACCTCAATGAAACACTGTTCAGTTCCTGTCATCTGACCAGAAAGCAGAGGGCACATACAGACAGGCCCTCTGCTTTCTGATAGGGTACAGCAAAAACAGGGTTAGTCTGCATAGATAAGCTTATTAGGAATCCCTCTATCTCTCAAGTATGTCAGATAATACCTCAAGTCACAGGCCACTTCATGTGGCATGGGAAGATAACTGCTCAAATTGTAGACAACCTCATGTGGTACTGTTAGATTACTTTAGGCCCAGCAGGATATGAAATAACCCGTGAAGATGGGGAGGCAAACATTAATTGTATTTCAAATGTTAACTTAGAGCCATGTAGTTTGTTATATACAGTAGTCAGGTGCATTACAACTCATCAGAAAAAAGCAGCCCAAAGTGCATGAGTCGTGCATAGAATAATGCACAGGAAGCGAATAGTAAATGGGTTGTTTTAAAGAGGAAAAGGAAGCAGGTACATCAGGTGTGCTGTTGGCAGATTTCAGGAAGCATTTGAAAGATGGAGTGTTTCAATGGCTAACAACTGAGTTGGGAAGCTTAGTTCATGCTACAGCAATTCTGAGTGTGAAAAAATGTTTCTGAAAATCATGGGTGCTGTGTTGTTTAATTGATTTTGTAAGTATGTCCATGAGTGTTAGACATGTGGAATTCAAAAAGGTGCTTATTGGAAAGATGGTGGATAATCTTGTGGGTGTCTAGCAAGTTAGTTGCCAAACGTTGGAGATATACTGTTAATTCTCTCTTCACATTGTAAGATGTTCCATGCATTTTCTTCTTTATTGTTTTCTAGAATCATTGACTCTTCAATCAGAAGATTGACAACATATCAGCCATGGTAACTGCAACACTCTGCTATGAAACTCTGTGACTACTTGTTTAAAAATCAGTGTATAAAGATAACAGTAATGTTCGAAAACATCTTATTTAACTGAAGCAGCAGTACCAGAAGTAGTTTCTTCCATACATCTATGTTGGATTGGTTATAATATTGAGAAAGTTCATATGTTTCACAGCATCAATTTATCAAAAAGAAACACAAAAAAGAAAAGCATTATTTGCTTTCAAAGCTGCAACATCTCTTGCAGACAAGATGAAATCTTAACTGTTTCAAATATGTAATTTCAAACCAGATGGCACTGAAGAAGAAGGAAAACAGAAATATACATACATACATACATATATATATATATATATATATATATATCAACACACATATATACAAAATAGAAATAGAAGAAGTAAATTTTCCTTTATGTAAAATACAACTAGAAAAGCACAATGTGAGGAAATTTTCTTTGTATCTCCAAGAAAGCTTCATCTTCTAAAGAGATTTCCACTTTTCGAAAAATATAATTAAATCTAAGTTGACATATTCTTTTTTAAGACAAGACAATTCTTAATATGTAAGCTATCTGAAATACATACAAATATTAACAAACAGCCAAAAGATACTTGCTTTACTTTAAGATGTAAGATACACATGAGTATCTTTGTATATATGTATATATATATATTTGTATGTATATATATATATATATATATATATATATATATATATATATATATATATATATATATATACATACAAATATATATATATACATATATACAAAGATACTCATGTGTATGTATGTGTGTGTATATACATATAGATATGTATATATGTATATGTGTATATATATATATATATATATATATATATATATATATATATATATATATATATATATATACACACACAATTGCAGCGTGGAAGGTGTTTATAAGCCATTTAAAATAACACACAAAATCCGTTAGATTCACTTCAACATTTAAATTTAATTTGTCAAAATATTTTCGTCGCTTTGAGACCGCGACCTGTTCACTGACAAAATTCTGTGCTGCATTTAATGTTGAAGTGAATCTAACGGATTTTGTGTGTTATTTTAAATGGCTTATAAACACCTTCCACGCTGCAATTGTTTTCGTTCCAGCACACGATCTCAGATCAGGTCACTTGCTATGCAAGTGCATCTCCATAATATATATATATATATATATATATATATATGCATATATGTGCACATGCACACATTCATTTATACAGGCCTTCATACTCAGAAATATGTAAAGATGTATGCATACATACATAACTGTGTGTGTGTGTGTGTACATATTTGCGCATGTGTGTGTATATATGTGTATATTATCATCATCATTTTCTACATCCACTTTTCTATGATCACATTGGTTGGACAGAATTGATTGACACAGATTTTCTATGGCTGGATGCCCTTCCTGTCACCAACCAACACCTGTTTCCAAGTAAGGTAATATTTCTCTATGACCAGACATGTTTGCAAAGATTAGGTTCGAACAACACCACTACTTTGACAGTGATGCCTATGCATAATTATCACATAATGACAAAACAAGGAGATACATATACATCCATCAATACATACATACATGTAGGAGGTTGGTTATTGGACACCCTGCAGCCTGAAAAATAAGACATGTCAAAGGGTGGAAGAGCTCATCAGCAGTCAATGGCCATCCAACAATATGTGTACATGTGTTTGAATGCATGTATGTATGTATGCAGAGGGATGTAGAAATACTTGGGTGGGTGTCCAGGCATGCAGTTTGCCCACTGAGAGTGGGAGGCCCTTCTGTTGTTGTCACAAAATCTCTCTAGGAAAGAGAAACTCTAAGAGAAAACCTGTGACACTGACAATATTCGATGATGTAGAATAGTTCTCCCTTTCGAGTTTATGTTGGTCATATTCAGAGAGAGTATATGTATATACATATTTTTGTGTGTACGTGTGTATATACATATATATAAATGCATGTGTGTATATGTATATATATATATATATATATATATATATATATATATATTGACTTTCTATTCTTGAAAAATTATGACGAAATTTTAGTACTCAACTAAGATTTTTCTTTCACCTGAAGTTGTAGCATAATTTCTGCATTGTCTTAAAGGAATTTTTGTATTATTGCAGACATGTAGCAATTTATATGCAGTGTTATTTCCAGTCCAAATTATCTTTACATGCTTTAAGTTATGAAACAATTTGTTATATTATTTGAATTTTCTTACGGTTAAATAAATTTCATCATATTGTTTCTCTCATCATTTATAACCGAGGATGTATAACCAGTCCAAATTATCTTCACATGCTTTAAGTTATGAAACAATTTGTTGTGTTATTTGAATTTTCTTATGGTTAAATAAATTTCATCATACTGTTTCTCTCATCATTTATAACTTTATATAGATACATCTACACATAAATGTTGAATGATGAAAATGAGTGCTCAACACTGCATTGGTGGATAGAATTTCTTTATTTGCGTATTCAGGCTACCATTAGGTTTCATGTTAAGAATAATAACTTAATATCTTAACAATTTTTTAAGCCAATCATAAGAAGGAATGATGTTTGTTACCATTTTGGAGACACACACGCACGCACACACACACACACTCGCACATACATCATCATCATCGTCATTATCATCATCACCATCATCCTTTGATGGTGATGTCTATTTTCCATGCTGGTAAGACCCAACAAGCTGCTGGCCTGTGCCAAGCTCCAATGCCAACCACATAACAAAATGTAGTGAGAAATTCCTTTCCCTTTTTCTGTGTCACTGACATTATCGAGGTCGTCAAATTAGTTGCAAGACATTAAGAGGAGCAGAACAGGTGATGGAAAAAAACACTTTATAACTAAGGAAGAGGGGATGAAGCAGGGAGTGGGAGGCTGGCTAGATGTGAAATGAATTATAATACCAGATTCAGAGACATTGTTGCCTCTGCAGCATCCATTGGAATTGGTAATAATAAGTAATTAATACAATGGAAATAATTCAGTTAGTGCGGTTGTTATTTTGCTGGATTTTCTGTTTATTCTCAACCATATTGTAAATACTTAGTTTGAATAGTCTTGTATCACAACATTTCATTAATTTACTGCAACAAGCGCCTGCCACACATTCACATACACACACATGCATACACACAGGTATGTACGCACATCTGCACACACACACACACACGCATGCAGACACTAACATACTCGTCTCTCATCTACACCTAAAACCAGCATGTATGGTAAGGAGGTGGTTATTGCACAATACAAAAAGATAAGGTGAATACAAGAAACCAAATTAATTTGGGCAGCAAAGTAATTCAAGCATGAAATATCACCTTATCGCACCTGAGTGCACGTTAATGGTGAGATGGCAAGAGATGTCAGTGTTAGAATGGTCACATGCTTCATAAAATTCAGTGTGGATTTCTGGTTACACTGGACGTGTAGATTGTTAACATATCTGTTTGATTATCCAAGCTGATCCAGGTTGGATGAACAGCCAAATCTCACAGCTACGTAGACTTCAAGGGCAGCATTATATGTTTTGGTTTTCACAAGGCATGGATGGCTGTGTCATTAAGAATTGATGCAAGCATGGCTATATGCTTGAGAGGTTTACTTCCCTAATACATAGCTTTCAGTTCAGTCCCACTGCAAGGCACACCTTGGGTTAGTATCAGAAGACTAACCAAAGCATCATGAGTGGATTTGTTAGATGGAAACTGAAAGAAGTTGCCATATGAGCAGTATCATCCATTTCCAATATTCTGCAAAAATACATTTAGATTGGGAAAAATATCACTTTACTTGGAAAGAAGTGAGGGTTGGCAACAGGAAGGGCACTGAACTGTAGAAAATCTACTGCAACTCTATCCAACTCATGCAAGTATAGAAAAGTAGGCATTAAAACAATAATGATAATAAAGATGATGAATCTGCCTAACAGAGGAGTCCTCCAGCTCATTCCACAAAAGACAACTCTAAGCAAATATCGAACGAATGGAAGTGATAAAGTAAAAGATATAATAAATAAATAATAGAGAAAGTTTGAAAATCTGTCTATGTTGTAATCAGCTTTTTCAATACATTAATTAGAAAGGCGTTTCAAATTTAATATTCTTCCAATATTTATCCACTATATTCCTAAACTGCTGCTTATTATGGACTTGACAACCTCCTTAGATAACTAATTCTTCCATTATGAAGTAAAGCTAGCAATTTCCAATGAATAAAATAATTGTCTAAAGCTTGTCTTCTCTTATTTCATAAACATTTTGTTTGTAATCAATATTATTATTGTCAAGCATATACGAATGAGTATGGTGAAATTATCTTTTGCCTTTTGATTTTTATTTGTTATTTGTCATGCGGTCATGCTGGAGCCTTGCCTTGTAGAAATTATAGAGGAACAAATCAACTCCAGAACTAATATTTTATATCAAGTACTTCTTTTATCAGTCTCTTTTGCTGAACCACTAAGCTATGGGAATATAAACAAACCAACGCTGATTGTCAAGCAGGAGTGGAGAAGAGACAAAGACAATCACATACACATGTTGGGCTTGTACATAGTAATAGGAGACAGTTACCCAAGTGATACATAGTGGGATTGAACTTAGGACCATGTGACTGCAAACCAAACTTCTTAACCGCACAGCTATGTCTACATCTAAGAAGAACAAAGGTGAAATTTCACACTGACAGTTTCTCCTTTCGAAGTTCAAACTTTGAGTTTTAATCTGTCAGAGCAGCAGAAGACTGAGTAAGTACCAGAAGAGGTGACTCAGAAATCTATAACACCTCTTCAATAAAACTTGGTCTAATGAAAAATTATCAATATTACATAACTCATGGGGTGGTGAGCTGGCGGAAGCATTAGCATGCTGGGCAAACGATTCAGTGGCATTTCATCCATATTTATGTTCTGGGTTCAAATTCCATTGAGATCAACTTCGTCTTTCATCCTTTAGGGGTCAATAAAATAACTACTAGTTGCATACTGGGGTTGATGTAATTGATTTAGCCCATCCCCTCAAAATTACTGACATTGTGGCAAAATTTGAAACCAATTTTACATTGTTAGAATAGTTTCACCTACAGTAGCAAACAAAAGAATGATACTTTTAAATATTTTCAACTACTGCTAATCTTAATTTAAGAGACAAATACAAAAAAAAAAATAATAATAATAATAAATATAAATAAAACAACTTGATTATCTTAAATATGAATTTTAAGAAATATGGCCAAGCAAACGTTTTGGCAATCTAATTTCAGGTGTCAATCTAAATTTTGGCACTTCTAATAAAGTTACCTATAAGAATATTGAAGGTTTGGCATTTGAAATGAAAATTCAGCATAAAAGATGACACAACATGTTACTACTTTTATTGGCAGTAAGAAACCCAAAGATCGTCTTTTATTTTCTTCATTTCAACTATGAAGAATGGTAATTGCAAAATGAAATACAAAACTACATGTGGTTTCGTTCATGGAAACTAAGAGTTGAATCAAGGACAATTGTATGGAGCGGAAGTGTATTTAAGTTAGGTTGTTGGCAGTTGGTGGTGGATTCTATGGAGGTTTAAATTGTTTAAAAAGAACAATTTTATATTGTGTCACAGGGTGCCGCAAGTTGGAAATTGGAAAGGAAATTACGTAGTTCTAATCATTATCCTGAAGATTAGCCTCAGAAATGGATGTCTCTGTTTCACCTTAGGCACAACCATTACTTTTATCAATTGGAACAATTTACACACACGTGTGCATACACACACACACACACACGTGCATGCACACACACACACACACAAGTAAATCTCACTCATCACATACATACATAAATACATACATTTGGACTAATTGTAACTAACTTGTAAAAATAAAACAAGTTTTTACTTTAAAATTTTTTCACCTCCACAGTGCTTTATCCCCAGAGCTAAAACAATAAATACTTCCTCCAAGAGTTCACATCTGTTATAAATTATTCTTATAAAAGTTTCAATATCCCAACTGCTATGGAAAACAAATGATTCATAGGTGCTAATAATTAACTGTATTGCTCATTTATCTCCATCAGTACACACATTCTGTCACTTCTTTTTTGTCATAATACCTTTATTCTAAGGTAAGACAATTGTTGATTAAATCTTTCCCTTGATATATTTTTGCTATTATTCTATTATGCCATCACCATTTCCCGAGAACTGCAATACAAAGTATGATTCAGTGAGATTTTTTTTCAGTAACATAAGAATAACAGAGAGGAGTATGAAAGAAATATAATCTGACTGTCTGATGTCTTCTAATTCTACCACCAGAAATACTGCTGTGTGTCAACAAAAAACCTATCATCTTTTTTAGAATTTAGGATTTTGGAGAGTGGGACTAACCAACTTTGAAATAAGCTGGATATCTCAAAAGTTATGAATACTGACTGTTATCTTCCAAATTCTTAATACTGACGGCATTAATTGCTAAATAAATGATGGCTTTTGCCAAGTTAATGTGGCAGTCCCAGGAATGGGAAGAATGTTACTGTTAATAAGACTCAAGAAACACCGTTTCTAGTTGGCTACGCGAAACAACCATTCTGTGTCCTTAAGTTTTTTCAAGCAGGGGAGACAGCACCTCTACCCAGCAAAACCAGCCTCCAGAGACTAGTTTCAGCATGGAAAACAGACATTAAATGATGATGATTATGATGATATTTATATAGTCAAAACTTTTTCATACATGCTATTTGTAAGAATGTTTTCCTCTCCATTTTATGTCTAAATTTAATCCATCGCTCTAGAAATTAAATCGGCAAGTAAGTTATGATATATGATTTTTAAATTTATACAACATAGAGAAAAGTTCACATCTGAGACAATAAAATGCGAGACCTCTGCAATGGAATCAAATTACGCTTCATAAACAGCATGGCATGACAACTCATAAAGACTGTTAGTTTTGATCATCTTATTTAAATTAACGGTCAAATAAAACTAATTACTTTTGATTAAAATAGAATATGGTTAAAAATAGCTACCTGGGTATTTATAGTTTAATGTTAAGCAGAACAGACTGCAGACATGAATAAAGCAGCAGCATGTATGATATTTAGAAGACATGATGAGTTTAGAAAATACTACAAATTTATGGTATTTGGCAATGAAGATGATGATGTTGGTGTGTAATTAAGATAAAACTAAGATATTAAAGTTAAAAGATGAGTAGTAATCAGAGAAGTGAGTGTACATAGAAGGGTGTGACATTAAACCTCTTTGATCCTGGCCCCTATTTCTAACTTTACCCTCCACCTGGGTTCCTGAACAAAAAGAAAAACATAGTTGCATATACAACTCAAGAATAACAAATGCAGGCAAACTAATGGACATAATCACAAACAAAACTAAAAAAAGTTCAGGTGATTATTAATAATAGTCCTTTTTCTCAACTACCTTATTTGTCCACCTTAATTACTACTTTTCTCATCAGTTTCACCAGTTTAATTGTCCAAATCACTCTTGTTACCCATGTAAGGGTAAAATCTTCATCCAAAGAATAAAGATCATCAGTAATTGGCCAGTTAAAGAATGGCCATTGGTGTCACAAATAAAACAGCTGAATAAATAACTCACCAGACTTAAATGACCAGAGACACCTAACCTCTCTACAACTGGAGGGAGGAATGCATCATGGTCAGTTAATTTTTGTAAACAAATGAATTCTGGAACAAAACTCTACTGGCAAAACCTTGGGTGAGGCAGAGTTATTCCCCTTGGATCGGTTCCATTTGTGTCCCCAACAGGCTGGAATGTTTTCGTTTTCAAAATTAACTAACCATAACATCTTCCCCCAATCCACCACCCCACCACCACTACAGTTGTAGAGAGGTATGTGTCTCTGACCATTCGAGTTTCATGAGTTGGCTATACAGTAAAGTACTTTACTGGTGTGAAAGCAATGGTCACTCTCTAACTGGTCAAAACAAACAACCTTCTAAATATTACTGCTCTGATGTTTTCAAGTGTGCATATTTTCAGATATACAAACTACTGACTGATCATATATATATATATGAAACGCCGGTGTTAAAACGGGGGTAGCTGATGAAGGAAAATGTTCTCTATGTGGTTTGTGTGTTTTCTTGTCTACGTTTTGTTTGCAATGTCCTGTACCCAGATATGCACCTATACATACAGGTGGATGTCGGTATGCACATACCTGTACGTATATATGCATATACTCATTTACTATTTGTTTTTATATATATATATAAGTTGAATAAAGTTAAAACGTGTTGGAGCCTTCTAAGAGGTAGAAAAAGGAAGAAGTCAGGTATGTTACTATAGTTGTTGAGAATTCAACTGTCAGTTAAATACATTTTGAAATCTGATGATTACTACGAACGTATGAAAGTGTGAATTAAACTTTATGAACATTACAAAATATTTTTTTTAATATTTAACACACTTCAACACTGCAAAAAATGTTTTTTAAATACAATAATGAAAAACGTGAAAACCAGACCATGTTTTAACTTTATTCAACTGATATATTATTCTATACACATTTACACAAATTCAGAATATATATACACACACACACACACATATATATATATACATATCATTTAATAAACTTGACTGAAAACAAATTTTTAAGAAATAAAATTCCAAACTCCACTACCCTATTCTACAAAAACAACTTTAAAATTCTGTTTATTTTGAACTGTGAAATAAAGATATACTTCAATGAAAGGGATTGAAAATAACAATATTAAACACACCATGAAAAATACCAAGTACACACAAGCTGTGCCTCATATAAATTTTTAGCTACGTTACCTAAATATAGTTTCAAGAACAGTATAGAAATTCTTCATTACAATATTAACTTCAATTGAACGTTTTTATCTTTTCCTTTCGTATCAAATTAATCATCCATCTTTCTTTCTCCAAATCTCCTTCTCTCCCTCTTTCTCACATGCACAAATGCATGCCTTCTCTTCCTCCTTCTCACATGCAGATGCTCTCTTTTCATATATATCTCTCCTTCAGTCTTTGCTGCATGAATATTCTCTCTCTCTCCCCCCCCTTTCTCTCTTTCTCACATGCACATGTTCTCTCTCTTTCTTGCATGCACATGCTCTCTCTCTCTCCCTCTCTCAGTGTCTCCTTTCATGCACATGAACTTTCTCTCTCTCTTCTCTTTCTTTCTATCTCACACATACATGCTATCTCTCTGTCTTTCATTCTCACATGCACATGCTCTTCCTCTCTCTCTTCTCTCTCTTTCTTTCTCGCATCTACATGCTCTCTCTCTCTCTCTTTCATTCTCACATGCACATGCTCTTTCTCTTTTTCTTTCTCACATCTACATGCTCTCTTTCTGTCTCTCCTCTCTCATTCATTCTCATATACACATGCTCTTTCTCTTTTCTCTCTCATTCTTTCTCACATGTACATGCTCTTTCTCTCATTCTCTTTCTTTCCTTCTTTCTTTCTTTCTTCCAATTATAGTTTTATTTCCATAGAAATTTTATTTTTTAACTTTTATTACCAAAGTAACTACTAATGCTGTCTTTTCAATATTTCCCATGCAATTTCCTTTCTGCTTTAAATCAACTTTCTCTTTCTCCATTCTCTTCCTATCAACCATTTTATTCCAAGAAAAAAAAACAAACATAAAAATGGTTAACATCTCCAAAGTAAGTCATTTCTTGCCACCTAATCTCTGTTAAGTATTTTTGTTGCATACACAGAAATTATTAAACTACAAATTTCTTTGGTTTTTTTTTTTACATCTATTTTTCTTTTGTGATTTTTGGTTGGTTTTCCTTTGATTATATTTTAATTCTATGGAAAATTTAGATTTTTTTCCTGTCTTATTTTATTAAATGCATATGCATGTGTATATATATATATATATATATATATATATATATATATATATATATATATGTGTGTATGCATGTGCGTGTGAATGTATATATATATATATATATATATATATATAGAGAGAGAGAGAGAGAGAGAGAGACATAGATAGATATACACACAGACACGTATTTGCATCCATGTGTGTGTGTGTGAGAGAGTATATATATATGTATATAGGGCAACATTATGAAGTAATTTTATTTATGTATGTATATATATATATATATATATATATATATATATATATATATATATACATGGGGATGTGGTGGGTATGTATATACATATTTACATATATATACATAGGTATCTTTATGTATCTATATACATAATGTGCAGGTTTATGCACACATTCATAGACACACTAACACACACTCACACACACATGTGTGTGTGTATGTGTGTATGTGTGTGTGCATATACATATATATATATATATATATATATATATATATATATATATTTAAATTGTACATTCTTTTTTGAATTGTCAGCTGTTTTTTTTTTTTTTACAGGAGTTCATAGTATATATTTTGACAGTTCATTATTACATTCAATTATTTTAGCATCTTTTATGATAATGCTTCTTTATCAGTTGTTTGTGTTGTTTTCTCTTGGGTTTTTCTTGTTTTATTTTTAACATTGATGCTCCAGAAATGTTTTGGTATTACTGTGTCATATTGTTAATTTAATTTTTTTAATATTTTTAATTGAATTGGTAGATATATAGTCAAGAGCAAAATGAAATTTTTGAAGACGGTAAGAACAAGAATGACAGACAGAACAAGAAATGATTAATGATGTGATGGTGGTGATGATGATGATGACAAATGATGATGATGATGACAAATAATAATAATTATAATGGTTTCAAAGTTTGGTTTGGTTTGGTACCATGCCAGTAATTTCAAGGGAAAGGATAAGTCGATTACATTGACCTTAATTTTTATCAACCCAGTGAGAGACAAAAGCAAAGTTAACCTCAGCAAAATTCGAACTTGGAACTTTAAGATGGATAAAATGCCATAAGGTTTTACACTGGAAGCTTTGCCAGAAATGAAGATTTGAAGCTGAATATTCATGATATGAACATCAGGTCGAAAGAGTGCTGGAGTTAAAGAATTGTAAGGTTTTGTGGCACTTTCCCATTCCAATGGACAAGAAGCAAGAAAATAATAGACCAGATGTAATAATAATCGACAAGGGAAAGCGAAGTTGCTTATTAAGTGATCCATCATGTCTGTTTGATTCCAGGATTGTAATGAAAGAGGACGAAAAGCAAAAGAAATGCAATCTCTTAAAATTTGAAATTGCAAGAATTTGGAATATGAAAATTGTAAAGGTTGTATCTATAATAATTGGTGCATTGGGAACTGTAAGTGAAGCTATAGACAAATTGTTGAAGGAGATTGGAATAGAATGTCATGTAGAGCTTCTGCAGAAAGTTTGCCTCTTAAAGACAGGAAAGATTATCAGGAGGGTTCTAAGCACTTGAAATATTGTTGAAAGCTAATGGATACCTAAGCTGCTACCCACATAAATCCTACCAGGAATAACACCGAAACCAAGTCAAATCAACAATAACGACAACAACAACAATAATAATAATAATAATAATAATAAGTTTAAAATTTTGCCAAAAAGGCAGCAATTTGGGGGTGGTGGGGGGATGAGTTGACTACATCAATCCCAGTGTTCAACTAGTACTTATTTTAGCGATCTCAAAAGGATGAAAGGCAAAGTTGACCTTGGTGAAATTTGAAATCAGAACGTAAAGACAGATGAAAGTAATCTAAAAGTCTGAAGTTGTTATTAATGCTGCAAATATTCTCAGAGAAAAGAGAAGAGAACAAGACACAAAAATGGATGAAATACATTCTTACTAGCTGATGTATGTATGTATATGTATATATACGTGTCTGTGTGTGTATGTGTGTGTGTGTGTGTGTATCTAAAGCTTGCAGGTAATGTAAATCCAGCTGTTTCCTCTTGAAGTACATCTGCTTAATCCATTATTACAATCCAATATATGATCGCCGTCGTTGTTGTTTTGGTGTAAGTTGAAAATTCTGCAAATATTATTTGTAGAGATACTGTATAAAAAAATAACAAGAAATTGGAAAAATTCTTCATATTATTTATTCACCATTACACATGTTTCATTTGCTAGTAGGAATTACAAAGTTGTTCTTATTTTTAGAAAAACCTGTAAGAGATTTTCTGTTAGAATCAAATAATATAAAATTTATATCTAGATGAAATGTCTATATACATTAGTAAAGATAGTATTAAAGATAGTTGGAGGTAAGAAGAGAAAAATCAAATAGTATAAGAGGTAGAGTGAGTTACATACACACACATACACATATGTGTGTGTATGTACATATATACACAAATACAAATATATATGAATATACTCACAAGCCTATATATGCACACAGACACACATATATATGCACATACACAAACACACACATACATACATATATACCCTCATATCTATTAATCCCCAAACTGAATATATATATATACTCTCATATATATATATATATATATATATATATATATATATATATACACATACACACACACACACACTGTCATATGTACATATATAATATTACAATATAATGGGCATGTATACTAAATCATGTGCATGTTCAGATTAAAAATCATATACATGTTCGGATTGAAACAGATCTATGAATGTAGGTCTCAACAAACACACCTACATACAAACATATACACATACAAATATACATATACTTGCCATACATGAAGATTTACGTGGGGTTTGTATTCTACATACACTTACTGGTATCTACTTTTTGGAAATTTAACCTCATTCCTTTATACTGATACTTAATATCTGCCAAGATTCTTTAATCCTATTTTTTCGTATTTATATATATATATATATATATATATATACCGCGGAATCCTTTGTAGTTTTGTTGTTATTTTTGGGATTTACAATTTATATATATATATACATAGATATATATATATAGACATATATATATATACATATAGACATATACATATAGACATATATATATATATATATATATATACATATAGACATATATATATATACATATAGACATATATATATATATACATATAGACATATATATATATACATATATATATATATATATATATATATATACACATGTGGGGTGTGGGGTGTGTGTGTATATGTATATTATCACATACATCAAAATGACTAAATCCGCTTTCCCTCCGGGACTCATTCCATTGGATATTACTCACAGATCACAAATATAACACTTTGTTAAATGACCCATCTGAATTCATTTACACCAGCTTGATCGAATTTAACATGCCAGCATCACCAATTAGATCAGCAGTTTTAAAACTTCCTGCTGCTTATTCGTGCACTCAAGCTAATCACCAGTTCTGTAAATTTGATTCTAATTTTCATTGGTGATTTCTTCATGATTACTTATTTAGATTCATTAAGAACTAGTCAGACGTACACAATGTTTCCTCAAAGTCTGGAATTACAATTGATTTCTTTTTCTTTATTTTTTTTTGTCTTTTTAATACAATAACATATATTGACTGACAATATGTTGTAAAATTTGTTTAATTTTATTAGCATAATCATGCCAATTCTTGTGGTTCTTGGTATTAAAGACTTCAATATTTGATATGAATACTTAATATGATAATAGAAAGTTGGCAGACATAGAATACTACAATACACAGTGTTGTGATGTTTTCTATTTTACTTGTATGGTTTTAGTTCAAATCTTGTCAGGATTGGGTTTTGCTAATGTTATTAGTACAATACTTACGTGTGTGTGCATGTGTGTGAGTGATTGTGTTTGTGTCATTCTACTTATCTGTCTGTATCTCTCTTTATATATATATATATATATATATATATATATATATATATATAATTTAAATATATATATATAGGATAAAATCTTTATAAGAATTTATCAAGTAGTTAGTGTTAAAAAAACCTCATAACGGAAAAATTTATTAATTATTCCCTATAAATATATTCATTTATTTATATCAAGGGCATGTTTATTATGATAGTTCTGACTTTAAGAGTCCCTCCTAGTGTGAGGTATTTACGTATAGTAATGCCCTTAATATTAGTTGTGTATTTCTGGAGTTTTAGGGATTCACACAGACACACACACACGGACATACATTCTCAGTTTTATATATATATATATATATATATATATATATATATATATATATATATATAGATGTATTTATCTATATCCTTCCTGCACATGCTTCTAGCCACTCTGAGCAAGCTATGTTAGCCCTTTTGTCACCATAGTTCTGTTGAAATGGACTTTGTTTCAATTAATTTTGAAAATAATGAATAATTTAGTAAAATAACACTGCCATTA
This sequence comes from Octopus bimaculoides, assembly GCF_046866305.1. NCBI lineage: Eukaryota > Metazoa > Mollusca > Cephalopoda > Octopoda > Octopodidae > Octopus > Octopus bimaculoides. Next base: position 10,560,107 of record NC_142939.1, on the reverse strand, counting down.
TTAATAAGGTTCTTGAAAATTAAATTAACTTCGAAATTTTGACAGAAGATTTCAATTTAGGTTATCTCACCTCCTACGACATCACATTCCACCTTTCATTACTAACAGTTTTGAAAAGGCATGACCAGACAATTCCATTTCAAGTACAGGCACAGACATGGCTGTGTGGTATATGAAGTTTTCTCCCTAATTATATGGTCTGTGGTTCAATCATGAGTTTTCTACCATAGTCCCCAACTAACCAAAGCTTTGTGAATTTATTTCATAGGCAGAAACCAAAAGAAGTCCATCATATATGCATGTGTTTGTGTGTGCATGCATGCGTGTGTGTGTGTGCATTTGTGTGTGCACATGTGCATGTAAGTGAGTTCACATTTCCTTCACTGGTTTTTAAACAATGGCTTCTTATTGGTGTCATGTGCTTGCAATCCACTGTGAAATCAAGTATTGACTATTTGTTGTTGAATAGACTAAGCTATTATTTCCTAAGAGAGAGTCAGTTACAGGAAGTACATCTGGCTACAAAAAACTCTTCCCCAAAATTCTTCCATGTGACCTATGGAATCAAGAAAAACTAGATGTTAATCCTTTGCTATCCAAAGCATTTTCATTAGTTTGTCCTAAATGTCCATGCTTGTCTTCAGACTTTTAGTTAACCTTTGTTTCACATGTTCTGAGTAATATTAATGTTTTCCTTTCATAAATTTCAAGTTTCTCTGGTGGTTGAAAAGAACCAGGAATGTGTATTATGAAGGATGCATGGATGATAGAGAAATATGTTCTGTATTTGACATGTGATACACAACAAATGCAGAGGGTTAAGACTATGATGATGGCGATAATGATGATGTTTACAATGATGATGACGATGATGCCAATATGACTATGACAATGGCTGTATTGATTCGTTTTGAATACTGTGAAAAAAAAAAAAAAAAAGCTCATCAAAAGCTCAAACAGAACTTTGACTTATTCTGTTTGTGTTACAAAATCAAATTTTTTCATATAATGGATGATCCACAAAATTTGAATATTTTGAATTAGTTGTAATCTAAAAGAATCAAATAGTTATTTCATGTTTATCCTCTTCTGTTTGATGTCCATTTAAGCTTTAATTAAGTGGTTGTAAACATATTCATTGTTTGAAATATTAACTAGTTAAAGTAGATTCAAATGTACAGTGACAGAAAAAAATGACAATACACAATGACTAATGTACACATTTAGCTTTCCCTTGAAGCGCAGAAATTAATCTGATATACATTAAAATAAAATATATAATTATGGATACATAATAAACACATTTATAGTATTTGATATTCTGATATCATGACTGATCACTTGATTCCCTTCAAATAAAAAACAAAATGGTATTTTAAACAAAAACTTCTGTGTGTTTTTTTTTATGAGAAAAACCAAATATACTTAACTGAAAATGAAATGATGATTATAATGTTCATTTATTCTGAATGCATTTGGATATGTGGGTGGATAGGAGAGTGTTACAAGTTTCTTACATGAATTATTGGACAAATAAATGGGTTGTTATGACAAGTAGGTGAAAGATGACAACTCTTGAACATCGGGGAAATAAACAAAAGCTCATCTATTACGACCACATTTGAAGAAGCGGAGCTTTGGAAAATATTACCATGGAAGGAAGAGCAGAGGGTAGTAGATCAAAAGAAGCAGACAAAGAACAAAATGGATGGACAAAATCATGAGCTGGCTGGACAAAAATGGCAAGGCAGTTGGAGGACTTGGTCTTAATCGGGAAGATTTTCGTTGCATCATCAATGCACCACAGAGGTACAAAACATGACAATGACAAATGTTCAGTTAGGGACCTAATAAACTACAGTAATAATACAACATGCTTAAAATCCCTAATGATATCTGCCTGTGGGACTCAAGTCATGTGATTTTGTTCAGTTTTATTAAAATTCAAATATTCAGAGAAATGACAAATATTCAGCTTTAATACATAAATGTATATAGCTACATCAATCTGTCTATTTAACTATCTTCCTTTCTCTCATTCTCTCTCTCTCTCTGTATATGTGTGTGTGTGTATATAGTATACACACACACACATAAATATACATACATATATATATATATATATATATATGTAGATATAGATATACATACATATATATAAATATATATATACATATGTATGTATGTATCATCATCATCATTGTCATCAATATCATCATTTTAACATCCAAATTTTCTGTGTTTACCTGGCTAAAATGGAATTCAAATTCATTGACAAGGTACTCTTTTGCCATCATTTCTGTTGCCAACCCCCACCTGTTTCCAAGCAAGATCAGGTTTTCCCATGACCAGACATGTTTTCATAGAAGAGTGGAAAGGAACGACATTGCTTGTATGACAGTGACACCTGTTTACTGCTAGCTTGCAAAGTCAAGACAATGTATGTGACAAAACACACACAGACACACATACACATTGGAACTGAACATGAAAACATGATTTGGAAGTGAACTTCCTAACCACACTGCCATGCCTGTGTCTTATATATATATATATATATATATATATATATATATATATATATATATAGATGTTCATATGTATGTATATGTAAATGTACCTGCATATGTGTGTAAACATAGAGAGACAGACACACAGCTAGGTAGACAGAGAGATAGATAATTGACTTCATTGACCTCAGTACATAACTGGTACTTATTTTATGAATCCCCAAAAGGATGAAAAGGAAAGTCAGCCCTGGAGGAATTTGAACTCAAAACTATCTGTCTATCTATCTATCTGCCTATCTATCTATCTATCTATCTATCTATGTCTATTTGTCTGTCTATCTGTCTATCTAAGTATCTATCTATCTACCTATCTATCTACCTGCCTGTCTATCTATCTATCTAACTATCTACCTGCCTGTCTATCTATATATCTATCTAACTATCTATCTATCTATCTATCTATCTATCTATTTATTTGAGACAGACAGAGAAAGAGAGAGAGGATGTTAGTTATATAAATACCAAACACTCTAAAAGGATGGAACCAATGGAAAAGGGAGAGCAAGAAAGATATGGGTAGAAATGGTGAAATTTCATTTCAAGAGGCTGGACCTCAAGGAGATGACGAATGACTTGCAAGTGATGAAACTCTGTATTAGAGAAGACCCACAAGCATGGGAAAATAGAACGTTCGAGAAATGATGATAGTAGTTGTGATGGATGTGAAAATGTTTGATATATTTCTTCAGGTTCCTGTTGCCTTTTATGTCCCTATTCAGTTTCCATGCCACCAACCATATTTATTTCTATCTGCCATTCTCAGTCTCTTTGTTAGTCTTTCATCTAGCATGTCCCTAACTGTCTCTCTCCCTTTGTCTCTCCCTTTCATCACTTTATCTCTCTCCCAAAATGGTGCCAGTGTAGCAAGATATTACATTCAATCTGTCTGCATTCTATCTCCACCTTATCATCCCATCCATTCATTTTCCATATCTATTTATCTCCCTTCTACGTCTTTTCTCTCATACACACACACTCTCTCTCTTTCTCTCTCTGTTCCATTCTTGCCTTTCTCTCCTATTACTCTCTCTTCCTCCATTGCACCATCTTACAAATTTTGGTCAAACACAAAATTGTTGGATGCGCCAGTTAAGTCTGGATGTTTAATATTTGCATATAAATCTCTCTTGATCACGCTGTTTTTATTCAATCTCCTTACCATCAAGTAATGATTTCTCTCTCTCTCATTCTCTCTCACTCACTCTCTCACTCTCACTCACTCACTCACTCACTCACTCACTCACTCACTCACACTCACTCACTCACTCTCACTCACTCTCACTCACTCTCACTCACTCACTCACTTTCACTCACTCTCACTCACTCACTCATACTCACTCACACTCAATCACACTCACTCTCACTCACTCTCACTCTCAGTCACTCTCACTCACTTACTCACTCTCACTCACTTACTCACTCTCATTCTCTCTCTCACTTGCTAGAAGCTCACAAGATTATCAACCATCTTTCCAATAACAACTTTGGTTATCATTTCAAATTCAAAATTTTTACTGACCATGGACTTGCTAATAAAATCCTTTCTTCTACAAGCACAAGGCCTGAAATTTGGTCAAGAGGGAACTAATTGATTTCATTGACCTCAGTACTTAACTGGTACTTATTTTATCAACCCCCAAAAGGATGAGAAGCAAAGCCAACCCAGGAGGAATTTGAACTCAGAACGTCAAGACAAATGAGATAACACTAAGCATTTTCATCAATGTGCTAACGATTCTGCCAGCTTAAGACTTGCTCACAAAATAAGAAAATAAAAACAAAGCTGAATCCATGATTCTCTGAAACATTTGACATGTTCAGAATTGTCAAAGCAGTCAAATCGTCCAACCCATGCTAGCATGGAAAGTGGACGTTAAACGATGATGATGATGATGATATATATATATAGGAGTGGCTGTGTGGTAAGTAGCTTGCTTACCAACCACATGGTCCCGGGTTCAGTCCCACTGCGTGGCATCTTGGGCAAGTGCCTTCTACTATAGCCTCGGGCCGACCAATGCCTTGTGAGTGGATTTGGTAGACGGAAACTGAAAGAAGCCCGTCGTATATGTGTATATATATGTGTATGTGTGTGTGTGTTTGTATGTCTGTGTTTGTCCCCCCAACATCGCTTGACAACCGATGCTGGTGTGTTTACGTCCCCATAACTTAGTGGTTCGGCAAAAGAGACCGATAGAATAAGTGCTAGGCTTCCAAAGAATAAGTCCTGGGGTCGATTTCTTCGACTAAAGGCGGTGCTCCAGCATGGCCGCAGTCAAAAGACTGAAACAAGTAAAAGAGTAAAAGAGTACACACACACATACACACAAATACATGCAAATGCACATGCACTGTGTGTGTGTGTAAGCAGCATGAAAGCCGAATAGCAGAGATATCAGTTA